>NC_040018.1:16271065-16377493 GCF_000972845.2 Larimichthys crocea | reverse complement strand
GAATATAATACAAAATAATAATAATAAAAATATAAATAAAATGAATAATTAAAGTTAATAATAGAAATAAAATAAGATATAAATAAAATCAAAAGGTAAAGCAGGACAGGCCCCTGTAGTGAGATGTTAGCTGTCAGCGCGCGCGGGCGCGCCCACACACACACACACACACACACACACACAACCACACACAAACACACACAACACCACCACACACACGGGACAGTAAACAGGCCGGTGTGCTCACACATGTTGGCTACCTTCTGTACTTCCATTCTGTGCCCGTGTCCTGTCCAAGGTATGACGCGATCCGTCGCTCCAGCCAATCACTGCCAACTGAGCTGAGCTGAAGGGAAAGTTGCTGGTAAGAGCCGCAGATTTTTTTTCTCCACTCTCATTGACATTTCAACTCCACTACGGATCCAAAGGTAGATAGATTTAATCGGGACTATAATTTTCTGTCGCCGTGACAAGGAGGAGAGATCCGGGGACGGAAGAACCGACTTTTTACGCACACAGGATACCGGTGAGACGCGTCCGCTGCCTTTTTTATCCGGTGAGTTTGGACGAACTATATTTTTAAACAGTTCTTTTTAATAATTAAAGCCCTGATACTTGCCATTTTGATAATATTTAAATAACCAAAAGTAAGTACTTGTAGCGTTGTCTGATCTCAAACTTTAAAAAAGCAGTAGAGAGAATTTGAAGCAGAAACTTGAGTGCGCACGCAGATTGATTATAAGTCTGGTTCATCGGCAAAGTTAGGTACAATTATTGGTTAAGTACTGCAAGTTGCTGTGTGGAGCCTACAGGAGGTGTACACCCACACACGGTCCAACACAGCGAGATGACTTCGTTTTGTTGTCATCTATCACGCGCACATACAGCGTGTAATTAGCGATCTTCGCCGAGGAATTAACGCACGTCACGCCTATTATTGGAGCTTTTACCCGGGGAAAATTAAAGGCTCCGACCTGTACAGTGAATTGAATGTATATCCATCAGCGCGGGGGGAAATGACGCTGTCAATCCGTGGAATATTCAGCCAAATGCGCTTCTTCATTGCGCGTGATTTATGGAGAGTGTTTTGTTTTAGTGTGGAGGAAGAGAGTTTTGGTCGTGTTGTGGATGAACAATTTTCTAAGTTTGACTGCAAATAAGAGAGTGACAAAAAAAGAAAGTATAATGGAGGGAAATGATGTGCGCCCTGAGGGTTTTCAGTTTGGGTCCCGGGCCTTTATTTATACTCTGTGTGTGCTTTATTCACATTTATATATTTTCTAGTTTAATGAGATGAACTTCATATTTCTTTTTTAATTTTTTTTATTTCTATCAAATGATAACATACAATCGATTCCAAACAGTGGCCGGGTGACTGTGGGTGTCTCAGGTCCAGTCCTGTTGTATGTTTGGGTTCAGTGTTTCTGTCACGCTTGCCGAGCAGCGCTGTGACACCATTAGCCCCGGTGTTTATACCCAGCCTTCAGCCTTTTGCCAGGAGAGGGCTTCTGTGGACTACGCCTTATGTGGGCCACATCACAAGAAATCCTGTAAAGATAGTGCACGTGGGAAGTTTTTCAACAACAACAACAACTACAATAACAAAAAAAATAAGAAAGAAAAAATCATTTGCATGCTCTGGAGGTGAAGGATGGAGCCGCCAATTCAGTTGAAAATGCAGTTTAATTTAAAGGCATGTAGAGCTTTATTTTGATAGGACATGTTTAAAGCAGCAGTTGTTGGGCTTTCACATCCAGCAGAATAATGATAGTCTTAAACATCTCCTCCTGACAAGCTACATATATTTCTATGTCATGTTTCCTCATATTTCCTGAACGTGCTGAGAAATAAGTCGACATAACACATCCTCCGTTCCGGTACGCGCTCTCCATGTGCAGCGAGCCCTGAAAAACAAAACACAAACAAAAAAAAACAGATTAATGAAATAAGTTAAACAAGCATTGGATTGTTTAATTATTGTTGATGAAACAAGAATTACAAATTGTAAAAGTGCAAATAATTTTGCAAATAAACTAGTGGTTTCTTCATGAATCTCTTTAGAGAGAATAAATGTAACAATCCGAGGCTGTTGTGATGAATGACAGGTCATCTGAACATGAATGCAGCTTACAAATTCAGGTCGTCCTTCCAGCGATCAATATGATTACAAGATGGACACCAATTAATAATAATAATAAATAATAATAATAATAATAATAATAAATAAAATAATAATAACAATGATGATAATAATGATAATAATAACAATAATAATAATAACGTTGATTTTACTATTTACTGATTAGCTTTTTTCCCCCTCAACTTTATTTTTATACTAACAAATTAAAATCCATCATACTGGCAGCAATATTATCAATTTAAATTACCAACTAATAAATAATCACCAACAACAATAGTGGTAATAATAATAATATATTCCACACTGGCTCCTGTTATGCCATTAAAATACATTTTTCTCACGGAACAAAACATGTTCAGTGTGTGCCTGATATGGATGGAGAGAGAGGATCCTGAAACTGAGAAGTCTTAGTAAAATAAACTTCACACTCTCTGTAAACAAACATGCAACATGGATGTTGTAGTCCACGAATAGTTCTTGAAGTTGTATGTTTGTTTAGTTTTACATGTTAACCTTTACGCAAACTTTGAAAGACATTGCAAGTGTTTGCATGATATTTATAACTTTGAATGTATTTAAATGCAATCATCATTCACAACGGCTGCATGTCTTTCCTTAACAGTTACTGAGACAGCGACAGGGGCAGAGTGACTACAATGGTATTAAGATGTGAGCAAGTATAGTTGTTGTTGTTGTGTTTTTAAATCAGAGTATGCTCTGTGTGCAACAGGTGTGGACAGAACAGATGTGAGTCCAACTCAATAAACCTATAAATACATCCCCGTGATGTGAGGCCTAGACACCTTTCCAAAACTCTGGTGCTATAGCGCGTCATGGCACAGTTGTGTTGAATCTAAACAATGCCAGTTTTTAAGCCTGCGCTAAAAACGCTTTTATTTCTACAGCCCTATAAAGTTGTCATCCGCAAACTCGTAATGGGGCTTTAGCTTCGCTTTTACTAAGGCAGGCTAAAAGCCTCGAATCCCATTTCACAACCTCTGATGTTTGTGTCAATTTGAACAAGGCAGTGAGTAAAAGGGCAACCGCGCCGGTGCTTGTCTCTCAGGAAGAGAACGGGGCAGCGCAGGTACGGGCCAGTCAGGACTGGCTGTGTTTGGGCCATTATTTGGAGGAACAGCCATTAAGAGGCCTTGATACTGTGCAACGCAGCAGGGTGCTCGACGTGCGCGCTGGAAACCGCACGGCTTGGTCTCTGCTTATCAGGCTGTCAATAAAACGAGATGGGATACAGCGGTCGAGCCAGGTGCTCCCTTTCCCTTCCCACACAGCCCCGCTCTCCAGAAGCAGATCAGGCGTAAACGCAAATCTGTCCAGCCGGTTTTCCCTCTGCCGTCACCACGCTGCCGCACAACGCCACCCCTCTCTCTCTCTCCCCCCTCTCTCTCTTCCTCACTCTCTCTCTCTCACACACAGTTGATTCTCATTTTTTATGGATATATTGAAACTGTTTTGCAACTCAAATACTTCCAACAACAAATATCTGCCCACATTTGCATGTAACCCCAATCTTCACTGCTAATGCATATTTAGTTGCCACATCAAATTTAAACAAAAGTTAAATATCTGACATTATTCCCAGATACATGTTGATATATGGCTGTGAACAGGCCTGCGTGGACAAAACTTAGATTATGGAGAACGCCTCAAATTTATGGGATCTATCCTATCCTTGCGCAAGCTTTCCAGGGAAATGCCAATCTCTGGCTTGCCTCTGACTGATCAGATTTGAAACAAATTGTGTAATGATCGACCTCCCCTCTCTAGCCATGCAGAACATTATGCTGCCATAGCCTACGCCTCATGAGCTTATTGTTTACTGCCGCTGTAGCAGACAGAGAAAAAATGTCCAGGGGACCGAACACGTTACCAGAAAGCAGAGGGTGCACGCACAGTTGATGCTGCCGTGTTCAAGGGGGGCATTTTATCTATCTAAATTAGGATTAATTGCAATGGACACGAGGGGGTAAGTTTTATCTAAACTTCAAGTTTAAACTGGCTGTGAAATAGACACTCAATTTTGTTTAAACTTTCTTGTTATGGGCTTTTAACTGTATATTGAGATTCTTTTTTTCAGCCATTACCTTAATATCTCTATAACTGTTAAAAGCTGTAAAGAAAGTTAGTCACAGTTTGAACCTGCTCTGGCATGGAGTGGGTAAAATGGTCAGGCCTGATCCTGCTGACTGCCACTCAAACAGCAGGCGTGTAGTGTGCAGATATGTTTAGGTTGATCGTCTGATATTTTCAATTTTAGATACAGCGTCCAAAGATAATATAGCCCAATTACCCGCAACCTCCACGCGCGCACTCACACATGCACAGATACTCCTCGCCTCTCTCTCTCCCTCCCTCCCTCTCTCTCTCTCTCTCTCTCCCTCTCTCTCTCTCTCTATCTCTCTCTCCCCCTGTGTGAAATGTTTTAATAAGCCCTACACGCTCTGTGTGCAGGGTTTGATTTGTTTTCTCTCCATGCTCCCCGGCCCTGGATCGAGACATTAGCCGAATTCCCCCGGGGTGATTGGATGCAATTTGTCCGGAGTAGACAGGCACGTCCTGGATGTTAGGAATTCACTTTGGCTCAACGTGACAAGTCTGACTTCGATCTACAATTGCATCTGAAAGTGCAGCGAGCGGAAAGATCCCATGCCATTAAGTGTTCTTCTCCATCGCCCCTTTTTTTTCCTGCAAAATAACAAGATCCTCCATTTGCTCACAAATATTCATAACAATTCCATTTACGACAACTCTAATCTGCTAGTGAGGCCTGTGTGCAGTGATAAATATAGGCTGTGCGCACATGGTCAGTCCGCCGAGTCAGACCGGAGAGAGAAAGTCCAAACTAGAGGATATTATGCCCAAAATCTATGAGCCTTTAAATTAGATTAAAGATTGACAGTGGGCTGGATTAAAAAAAAACGTAAGACTGACACCTGCCACACAGACTTGCCCGTGATTGATTCTGATGCTTCTTGCTGGCAACAATAATGCTGCTGTTTTGCGCAAGGCTGAGTAGGCGCATTTATCACTCGCTTGCCAGGAGTGGCTGAAAGTCAGTGTCCGTGTCGCGCTGTGAGCTGACAGGGGAAAATGGGAGCTAACGAGGTTGTCAGATGTCCTGACAAGACAAATGAGAGCTCGTCACTCCCTGCGCTTTAATAACGTTTAATGGAAACGTATTGCACCGTTCAAAATAAAGTGTTACACATACCGGGGTCTGGCGGCGACGCAGTTAATTACGCACGGTGAGGTAAATTACGCATCAGCTAAAGGGTGTTGGCCTGGATTCAGCATCACCAAAGAGGATTGCGTCTATATAACACCTATGGTTTGTAGTCAACAGACCAGCTCGACCTTGGACTTTGTGTTACTTTCAACGAGTGATTAGACTAAAGTAAGGTTAACGAATATTTCAAAGGAAAACTGACATTGGGAAAGGTCTTTTTTTAGAGAAGAGGTGGAAATATTTTCAACAGATTTTTCTCATCACCTGTTAAGGTTTAGAGATTAAAACAAACAATCAGCAAACAAAGATCTGCCCTATTGTTTTTTGGAATGATTGGATGTTTCCTAGTTATACTTGTTATGTAATAAGCACATATTCTATTACATTTTTATCTTAAATCCAGACACAGAATATGCAGTAACGAGCAGTATTCTGAAGATTTAACCTCATTCTTAGTTTTCTAAACATGGATAAAACTTTCTTCAAAAATAATGATAGACTACTTAATATTGTTTTTGCTCTAACATACGTGCAGGATATATTCCTTTTCATCTGGAACCTTAATGACTTATTTTTCATGTGCTCATTTTAAGATGAACTGCACCTCCCGTCACCTGTCACAACCTTTGCAACGTTCTGCACTGAAAGGGTTTCCCCCTCTCATGTAAGGGCTGCGATCCGACTGACTTTTTGTGAATAACGTTGAGCGCTGAGGTTGTGCATTCTTCTGTGAAATTCATGGTGTGTGATATAGCCAACACACGGTATGGTAGTTATGGTCATGATACATAATCCCCAGGGCAGGGCTGATACTGGGCTCTAACTAAAACCTTAAGCGGTGCTGTAGGTCTGAGCAGAGGCGTTCTACCAGTTTATATTCATCTGATAATATCTCTTTGTTAATTTATTGGATAATCTTCTATTATAAAGAGCTGTGCGTGAAGACCAATGTTGAGCTGCTCTTGCTTTCTATGTCATAATGATGCTTTCTGTGTCATCAGCTGACTCAGAATGACTGGAATCAACATGTCCCCCCCCAAGGATAAAGAATTTTATATATATAAACCTGGCAAATGTTATGTTCAAATAAGCTGGGAAAACTGAGGACAAAAATAGAACTAAAAAAATGTGACGGACAAAAATAATGTCAAACAACAATCAAGGCAGTAAAAACACCTCCCCAACCTCGTTTACACTGAAATACTTTACTCACTATGATGAATATTAATTAAAATCATAATTATACCCTATGCTGTACGTCAGCCTAAAAAGGAGGGAAGCAGTTCCTGGATCCGTCTTCCACTAGATGATGGCAACAATTCATTACAGTGCATCACCTCAGTACGATTCAACAAGCACGGTGAATGACAGGTGAGGGGTGGCATTTGTAAAGATCTTATTCGGGCCTCGCTCTCCTTTCTCTCCTAACGGAGGGGGCGAGATGTGTGCGTAAAAATAGACATAATTTCACTAATGTCATCACCTGGCCTCTGGTACTCTTCTGTGCAGGGTCAGAGAGGCCGGAGCACCTGGTGAAGAGGAGCAGCGAGAGGGGATCCGAGGAGGAGAGGTAATTATACCATCGATGCACACATGACCACATGATGACAGACAGACAGATAGACAGATAGATAGATAGATAGATAGATAGATAGATAGATAGATAGATTTGATGCGTAATTTGCAAATGTTCAAAATGTCCAAATAAATACGCATGTGATGCCAGAGTTGCGTCTAGAAACAAGCCTATAGCTCTGAGCAAGAGAGGACGCAAAAGTGACAAATTCAACACAGATCTGTGTGATATGTACAAATGGATGCAGCGGCACAACTGCTGTACGTGAACTCACACAGATAACTGGGCAATGTAAAACAACACACAGTAAATCAGGCAATAACGACGACAAACCGTCTGGAAAATGGACGCACATAGTGCAGCAAGAAATCACTTCTCGTCCCTTCCCTCCTTCTCTGTGTCTGGATGACAAATCCTATCCTGCAGTAAATATTTTGAGGATAATTGAACTGATTGTTATTTGCAAGTTTCTCTGTCTTGCATATATAAAAGAGGCGTCGAGCCTGTGCGCGCTCATAATGACTTTCAGACCATTGGCGAGATATATTCATAATGTGGCGAAACTTAAATTGGTAATATGCAATTCTGCAGAATACGTCAGGATGCATTATTGATTTGGCTTTTGGGATTTTTACACTGAAAGGATGAGTTAGATGGAGGATTTTAGAGGTTCTTAAAGGTCATGGAAAAGCTCGTCGTTAAAACGTGACATGAGCTGACCTCTTCCATACTTTTAAAGAAAGCTCACTAAAGCCTGCCAAAGGGGGAAAGATGTGCTAAATATAATGCGGGCAAAAAAGAGGCGAGAAAGGAAAGCCATGAAATTTGTGTTTGACAACATGTTTGTGATTTATTTCAGAGGCACTTTGTTGTACCTTGAGCATACAGATTATTGAGGACTTCTGTGAGAAAAATAAAGATAAGTTTCGGGTCAGTGCTTCACTATTGATCTTATTCACTCCATCCCTTATAGGCCGGTTATTCAGCAGCACCCCGCTGTGGATACACACTACATTTCAACCCATACAGTGTTAAGCCTACATAGTGGCTACAGAAAGCTTCTGTATAGACCACGAAACGTTTCTAAATCTAATCACAAACGAACCGTAATTAGACAAGTAATTACCGGCGTAATTAACAGCCCCTTTCTGCTCGCTGTGCTTTGATATGGACGGGCAGCGAGCTCTCCGCTTTATGGCACACAGGCAGCAGCAGTGGCAGCGGATAAAGTCTTTATTATTATTGCTGGAAACCCATCTGGTAATAGTCTTGCCCGAGACCTCCTCCCCCCTAATCAAGGTTTTAATTAAAGACGGTTGAGGGCCATGGAGAACATGAAGGCCAGTAATTAAGACTAACATTGGACCCTAACAGATGCAACCCTCCTCCTGCGTTGGTGCAAAAAAAAGGGGGGGAGCTCACAAACCAAGACGCGCGCAGTCGTTTATGCAAAGATGTAATATTCAGTGAACGAAGATACATCACAACATGAAAATATAAACAGGAAAAAAAAATTGATTCCTTCCTCTAACAAGGCAAGTAGAGCCAGGTTAGATGAGTTTATACTTTCCACTATACAACACAATATTTAAGTCCTCATTTGAAATCAGAAGGGCATTCCCATTTACTAAGGAGAGTTTCTGTATGTACTGATTTGAAGACCGCTCTGGGGGTTTTGTTGTAGGAGAAAAGCCCCCGGTCAACATGCATTAGGGTGATGCCTGCGCACTATAGCCCGACATCTGAGGGTCCAAACAGGACTGGGGCTCGATGTTATCATCATTATAAACACACATACGCTCACTGGAGTGCGGTTGAACGCGCGCGTAAAAGTTGGCACATGATTCCAGTTTAAGGAGTCGCGCATGAATCTTAAATAAAAATTATTCTTAACTTTTATTAACTATTGATATATTTACCTGGAGTTATGATTCTCAATCCAATATGTCAGGACGATTTAGAAATTAGATTACAAATGAGAAAACCCCTCTCTTGCTCAAGCACATGACTGATCCAAGGTAAAAGACAGGTTTCGGTATAAGAACCAAAACTACACAACAATAATAAATCCGAAAATAATCTCAATTCTAATCTAAACCTGCAAAAAAAAGGAGGGTTTGGGATTATTTTGCATATGTTGTGCGTAAAAGCGCACCTGGAATATGACTGCAGAAGCCTAGTTGGCCCTACTTACAACACCACGTTATACTAATTTAAATAAAAACTGTGCCATGTATGGTTATGAATGTTCATCATCATGGCTTCGATCAGTCCCCCCATTCATCCTATTTTCTCTCCTACGCACACGCGCGCGCTCCCACGCACGAAGACACTTCCTCCATAAGTTGCATAGTGAAAGTTAAGATTTGCCCCTCTTCAGATGGGCAAGCAGATGGGCAGACGTTTAGCCAAAACCCCCCGCAAAGTTCCCTGCCTGCTCAACCACCACTGGAGAGGGCCTATACAAGAAGGTTGCACTTTGGCTTCTCGACCTCGTCGCAGCTCCCTTAACAAATGGCAGACCTGAAAACGAGTCAAGATTCAGACCTGGAAGAGGCGACAAAGGGAGGGGGACTGTTGTCATGTGGACCCACAGTAGCACACTGCAGTGAGAAGACTCCATCATGACCACCTTTCTCCTACAAGCACATCAGCGACTCAAGACCAAGTAGTCCTTTTACAAATGTGATGCAGAGACATCCCAATGTGCTTATTGGAGAGGCCACGTTTTCAATTAATAGGTAATTATTAAAAACAAGTGTGAATCAAGTGTATCTGAAGCTCTTAGTAATTACCATCTTCAGATGATAACAGACAGAAGAAAACTTGGCCTGTGTGCTGCAGCAGCTCCTCGGGTAGCCACGCTGAGCTCCATCATCGCTCCACTTGTGGAGCTTTTCTGCCCCCTAGCGCCGAACTAGAGATCCACAAAACTCCGAGGCTGTTCAGTTTAATATCTCAACATGCTGCTTGATTCATTTTCACTCTGCTGAACAAAAGTGAAGTGGCACTGTTTGCATTCAGGTGAACTGGTAGACAATTTGCTGAATGATTACTTTTGCTCTTCACTACCTATGCTTTGAGTTCTGGCATTCATTTGAATATAGAATTAAATGAAAATGTGTTTTGTTTATTTGTAAGTTATGTTTATGTGTGTTTGGCTTGTCAGACGGGGCACAGATTCTGAGGATATCATTTTTTCTTCTCAGTCAGTCACTTAATACAGTTTTCTAATTTGAATAAAACTTAACAGTATCTTAATATCAAATATATAGTTGTCACACCATGATACATGACAAACAACGTGTGAGAACAAATTTAGCTTCATGAGCACTATCCTAACTCATTTGATTATCAGGTTTTCTTTATATTACACCTAGGAGCTGTTAAATAAATAGTTACTTAATTGCTGCTGACACATGTTTATGTTTTTACAGTCACTGTCACACATTGTTCAGTGATGCAGTTAATGTATGTATGTAGTTCCCTGGCATGTCAATAGAAATGACCTCTCATATTACTGAGTTTATGTTGGTAGATTATGTCCCTCAGTCTACTTATCAAGGATCTAATATTGTTAGAAATGCCACAGCATGTGGCCTTAATATCGGATACATTTTCTAAGAAAATAAAAAAATGTCAGATATGTTTAAGGATTAAAAAGTGTCTTTCTATATACAGTAAGTACTGCAGAATTTATTGTTTTGAGGATAATTGAGAGAAACAATAAATGTAATGTAAGGCTTTTAATGTCAGGTTATCACCCACCGGCTGTGTACTTGAATCATAATTCTCATGTTCTGTGAAATAATTAAGTGATTTTAGCATTAATATATAATTACAATAAATAATTAACTATTAGTCTTTAAAAATTAATTTGAATACACACAACAGTCTCCATTTGGCCAAATTCAGAATGAAAGAAATACCTATAAATCATTTTATAGGTACAAAGAGTGATTTTTTTAACAAGTATCATTTAATTACACAGACTGTTGAGAGTGGAAAGTATTATATATTATTTTATTATAAGTTTTCCTATTTAGATTTGATCAGTTTTATGAAACTATAATAAAGTTCATGCGGGATTAATGTAAAAAAATGTTTGTTCTTATCTGTTCTTTATGATAAAACAGTGACCAGAGGCCATAACTAATCCACCCTTTTCTTCACCACTCCATCACTCTTCTAAAGCTTTCTGCTTCAGGTCCACAAGTAGGATGCAGGCAATTATCCATAATATCCCAGTAATGTTAAAAGAATGAGACTTAATTTTCCATTTGGTTGCATGGAGAGAAATGTCAAACGTATTGGATTGAGACCGTTGTTTTAATCAGTAGGGGAGCACTCAGTGACGGTTGATGAAGAGGCATTAAGGTTTTTGCTGCTCATGCATAATTTAGCCTATTGATCAGGTGGGCCTTGAGCTTATATGGCCAATATATTGGCTTGTTGGTTAAGTTTTTTTTAGATGGTCCAAAGATAAAGAAGTGTTTTAGAAATTGTAATATATGCTATAACATCGCGTGTCATTATATTTGAGTATAAAATGCATCATTTAACGAAAATATGAAGCTTATCGTTATTTTAGCTTGAGAATGAACTCTTAACTAAGAAAACAGTTGTGGCATTCACAACAGACACACGTACATTCCCCTGTACATGGTGCCGCGGAATTTTGTCTCATAATGGAAATATGCTTCCCTTAAAGGATCTCTCTCTCTCTCTCCCTCTCTCTATGCATGGAGGGAGGCTGGCATTTACTTGACAATTTCTGCCTTTAAGTGCAGGCTTTAAGTGCAGTGTTTTTATCTACACCTAAGATAGCTACGGACCAGGACAATTTAACAGGCAATTTAACTGACCGTGTGTTAGTGAAGCTGTCTGAGTCCCACTCTCTGCCAGAGTGCCATGGCATGATGGATGTAGGCAGTCTGGGCTAGGTGAAGACACACACACAGACACACACAGTCCTATTGAATACACAGATACACAGACACACCGCCCTGCCATATTTTCCCAATACAAACGCATATGGGCCAATCCACAGCCAACCCCCTTCCATTAAGTCAACATCTTGTGCTGGCGGTTGGAACAGTGCGGGGCTGGAGTCAGGTCGTCCAAATCCGTCAGTAAGAGGAGGCAGAGGCGTTTGTCATCCTCCTCTCTGGGCACCATCCTCCTGGAAGAGAGAGAGGGGGGACAGAGGGTGGTGGAGCTACGTAGCATCTGGCTCTGGTAGCTCCAGCTGCAGAGAGAGAAGGGGACAGGAGCCGCGCTGCAGCCCAGGGGAGACACTCTTTCTGCAGCCAAAACTGCTCCACCACTCTATCTGCTCGACGGAGGAGCGGGGAATCAAGTCAGATGATACAGAGAAAGAGTTTGCAGTGTTGTCGATAACCAACAGCAAGGAAGGTTTCTTGATTTCTGTTGCAGTTCCTTCATATCATTTTCAATGATCTCTTGATGCTATGCTCCAAGAAGAATTAAGGTCATTAGACTATGGAGACAAACCTCTTTACGTCATGCAGTATTAAGATCTTTGTGGCAATGAGCAATGACATTTGTGGCAGGTGCGCACATTGGGCACAGTTTCTCTTAAACGTGCTACAGTACAGAGAAGGTGTAAAGAAAGAATTGTCATCACAACTGAACAGAATGTAGGACCAGAGGAAAATGTCACCCAAATGATGACCCATAAATTACAGACCACAGTCACGCAGCCAAGGCCCAGAGACAGTATTTAACATCTAGCATCTAGAATCAGCACTCAAATGATGTTTAGCCCGTGGTGGACATTTAGCACCAGACTTCAAAGGCTCTGAGGGCACTCTGTCACAGATCTATGGATGATTCGAAGCCTGGGGACGGCATTCAGTATTAGCAGTTAATGTCCCAGCGTGTTCTAGGGTCTGCTCTCAGGCGATATAGTTATGCCGATTGAAAGAAGGAGATCAAATTAGATGTTTGGAGGGAAGTCGTCAGAGGGGCAACATGTGTTGTTCTTTTATAGTGAAATATGACCTTTATGGAGGGAAGATCTAGGGGGCTGAGGAGCCCCTCTGCTCAATCTGAGATGTCCTCTAGGATTAATTAACCCCATTCTCCCATTAGGCCTCTGGGATTTGCATTTCCTAGATTGGGAGAAGTCCTGTCTACATGCACGGTTTTTCTGATGTCTACCAGGTGTGAGCACTTCCTGCTCAATTTGAAAGAAATCATACATTGTCAAACCTTTGAGTTGACCGTGTAACTCATTTTAAATGCTGTTTAAATGTTGTGATCTCCCTCAAACATGCTTACATGCAACACAGGCCTTTACCGCACCGTAACACTGTTATGGTTAGCCGGAGAAGCTAATGAAATTAGCAGCACAGATCACAAGCATCTGTTTGATGTCACTAATGATGTGTCAAGGGGGCTGCCATGTGCTATTCTTCTGATCGCCTATAGACGCATGTCTGTATAATGTGATAAATGTCAAAGTCCCAAAAGAGAGAACACAAATGTACCATTCTTTCCCAAAACTGGACCATTAATGTCAATCATGTGGACAGTTACAGAAAGCCACAGGGTGCCAACTCACACAAGCAAGAACTGGTCCCTACAGTCTCATGATGATGGTCCCCAGACGGTCTGCTGTAACAGCTCCAGCTAATCTTCTTTTCATGGTCTTCATTACGACCTGTCAGGACATAAATTGACAGTAAATTGCCATGTTTATTAACACAGCACTAAAACAGCATCCTTAACTGTTCCTGCCCCCTCGTGCAAATGTTAACGTTTAACAGTGACCAATGGGATCAATTAAGATGCGGCATAAAATGATGCTGCACCTAAACAAATCCCCTCACACACACATACAGGGCCTCGCATTCACAATTCCACCTTAATATGCCTCCTCAAACATTATGTCCTCTGTTGATGACCCTCTTTGAAGACCTATTCAGACAGACACTTGCTCGCCACATATTTGCAGCTCGAGTAACGATGGGAAGGGCCATGCTTCACGGAGCACTGCATCGACAGAGTCTTGAGTCTGAGACTTGCTGCGGCCTTTGCCATATAACACAGTAATTACTAGATCAAATCTGTTCAAATTGAGGCAACGCTGTTCTGTGATCCCTCCTATACTAATCAGCATGCTGAGGTATGGCTGTGCGACTATAAATTGCTGACTTAATTAAAACCAGGACCTCTCTGTCATCTAATTACAGGGAGAAAAGGTTATTGCTTCAATGCAATTTTCCAAATATGATTCCTTCACAGTTATTAAAGGCTCAGGCGTCGTTTATTGTTTCAGATTTTTCAATATGGAAATGGCCCTGGTGACAGACGTAATGACTCGGGGAAAACGCTTCATCTCGATAGTGGCCTGGCACAGCCATTTGTCTAAGATAAGTGGAGCGGACAGGACTGGGGAAATGTCATGGGAGGCATCCCATGATTGCCTCCACTTTACAGTTGTCATTAAACAGAGCAAAGGTTTCTTTTCTCCTATGTGGCAGCAATGAGAAGTTTATTAATCTATCCGGAATAGTAGGGGCGGTGAGTTATTATAACTATGAAAATTCACAAGGGAGAGGGAAATTGTGGAGAGTAATTGTGTGATGAGAGACTCTATATTCCCTGTTATTATTCAGTGAATTCAATATTCTATTTCAACTCCTCCGCCAACCCAAAAGCTGACAGAAAACTGTAAAAAAGGTGACACAGAACTCAGATTAATTAAAAAACAGCGCCGGGAAATCCCACAAACACACTGCACTGACACACTCAAACCCCAACTGCAAAAACAAAAACATGGAGTAACTTTGGTGGAAAAATGGTGCCTGAAGAAAGGAAAGCAGAGTGGTGAATTAAGATATAATAACACTGTAGTTTCAAAGGTCACAACATCAATAAACGTGCCAAATTCTCTCTCCCATAAGGAAGATGTACAATAGGTCTGCTCCGATTAAATCAGCACACGGTTTTAATAAAAGCTTCATTTGTTGTTGGTCACGCAGTGATTTCTTTGATTGTTTTTAGTCTGACCTTCGTTTTTGACTCTGCTGTTACCATCTTCTGTTTAACAACTTGTGCTTCTATTGAAGTATCCAAGATACGTGTTTTATCTCTTTAATTTAGGGATGCAACTAACTAATTTGCTCTATTAAAATGTCAGTGAAAAATGCACAATATGACTAGCCATGGCTGCAGAAATGTACTGAAATGTCTTGTTAGGATATTCAGTTTAGGATATGTATGTTAAGGAAAAATGTCTAAAATGATTAATCTATTACCGAAAGAGTTGTCGATTCATTTTCTGTTGACCGACTAATCAATTAATCCACTAATCTTTGCAGCTCTGCTTGAATTTAAATATTATTTCTCAAATGGGACTCCTAAGATGAACAGATTATCCTCATTTTTGGCACAGTGCTCAATGTCTTAGATCAAATGTCTACAAGGCTTCTCATGAACTCTCTTTTCTTCTCTTCTTTCTGGTTCAAATCTGCAATGGAACAAGAAAATTAACCCATTTAGCCTTTTTTTGCATGCAGCCGACTTACAGCACAGAGAAAAGAACACTCTTAAATTTACCTCAACTGGTCGGATGCGTGAGAAACAAACTCAGCTCTGACAGCGAAAAAACAGAGGTATGGCCTCAGCATGACACGACGTTCACCCAAAGCACGGGTATATGTTTGTTCAAGAAGAGATTGGTTATTTTCCTCCTAATGTTGAATGAAACATTGTTAGAATAGCCTATACTTATCCTCACACATAACAAATTTGTTAAATTCAGTCAAATTCACATCAATAAATCCATGTAAGATCTCAGTTATTAATAAGCACTTGGATATTCAAATGTTCGGATTAATTTTCCACGCTTAAACAGACTACAAAGCTTTCTTTGCACAAAAAAAAAAAAAACAAGTCTTTTGCAAATTCGATAAATACAGTGTGTGGGTGTGAGCGTGGGGCAGGAATCGGCCACAACAGAACAGTATATCCTGGACACTAATGCTCTCTGTCTCCCACCATAGGGTTTTCTTAATTA
Source organism: Larimichthys crocea (assembly GCF_000972845.2). NCBI lineage: Eukaryota > Metazoa > Chordata > Actinopteri > Sciaenidae > Larimichthys > Larimichthys crocea. Next base: position 16,361,487 of record NC_040018.1, on the reverse strand, counting down.
CATTAACCAAATTCCTTCTGCAGTGTGTGTAATCTCATGGTTAACTGAACACCCCTGTAGCTGCAGCCCCCTCCCCTTTCTATTCCTCAATAAAATATTCATGTTGAAAGCCACTCTTCCAATCTACTTTCTCTCTCCAACATGTTAACGCCTGCACTTGTTCAGCCATGCCCCCATTGTTTGAGATAAATAACCAATAACCTTCAACATATAAGCTATACCTCAAAGGTGTCCACTGTTATCTGGGATTAGGCCAATAAAAATAGTATATACTGTATATTTGAATTTAAGTGAGTTGTGGCTGAATCTTAAACATCTACATTACATTACATTACATTGCATTTAGCAGACGCTTTTATCCAAAGCGACTTACAGAGCGACTTACAGAGGAGAATATCATAATTTCCTCTTGTAGATCAGACTTCTGAGAAGTATTTTATCTTAATATAGGTCTATATTTATTTTTTTACATTAGATAAGGAAATTTTAGAAATGTGTCTGGAGAAAAGCTGGAAAAAGCACATTTGTATTTCTTCAAGTCTGCACACTGATTCAAATTGACCAGGCAAGACTAATTTAAATACATTAACAATTCATTAATTGAATAAAGAGGCTAGTTAGCCCAAGGGCCCCTTTATAATCATAAACTGGGGTGTACTATTTATGCAAAACAGCAAAGTGCCATGTGCTGGCTTATTATGCTACTGATGAATGGCAAAGTACATGTTTCTCCTGCCCACGAAGGAGGATTAGGCATGGCAGTGTCAGCAAGTTGTTTCCAGGGTACAGAGTCTGCTCCTCCATATTACAGCATGTTGAGATGCATCTGAGTAATGTGATTCTTCTAGTCGCCCCTCCTCCCGTGCAAACTCTTTCTGTGTCTTTCTCAAAACGTTATGTCACAAGCATGAAGTTAAACTGAAACGGCTCACCTTCACACTCACGCCAACATCTTGACTTTTCTCTTTACATCCACTGGGGCAGAAATACTTCCCCCTTCAGACTAGATCTAGTGTTGGTGACTTGTGCTAGACTAGATTTAATACCAGAAACCTTTTCTCTCACAATACCTCAATTCAGGGTACCCACTGCTCTATTTTTCTCATATTTGATATCTTTGTACTTTTTCTGTGTGGGATAATTTTCATATAAAAGGTAACAAGGAACTCTTCAAAAACTATGAACAAAGGGGCTTTGTTCATCTGAATAGGTGTTTTTTTTCTGAACTACTTTCACTATTGACCACAGTTTTAATGTCACCGTTTTATAATCCCAAGGGTTCAGCTATGCTGGGTGTTCCTGTAACTTACAATAAAGCACCCCTGAGTTAAGAGTTGTGCTTTCAGTGCAACATAAACCAACAGCAACAAAACATGAAAAGGAACACTGGACCTATATATTTGTATATTACAATTTATTAATTTAACTTGCCATTAGCTCACAATATGTTTTGCATTCCCTCTGATAAATAGAGGAAAACTGAGCTGTATTATGATACAGTATTATATCAGACCACCCCTGGTCATCGCCACAAAGCGAGTCGTTTTAACAGTTTTAACATAGTGAGGTAACTTAACTCTTTACACTGCATCATTATAACCAGCTGCTGTCGTAGATGATACTGACAGACTATAGAGATGACATAGCTTTGTTGTCACTGATTGTGGCTGTGCTTTTTAAGGGGTATAACAGTGACTTCATGCAGGGGTTGTTTGTGTAAAGTTATATGACATGGTTACTATGGCAGCTACGGTATTTCTGAACTCATCTGGTGTATAATAAAGCTGATACATCGTCTTATATCTGATAGGTGAGCTGCCAGCTCAAATCAAAATTGGCTAGAAGCAGTAAAGACTAAAAAATGGTAGTGATAGTAGTGATGGGACGTATGTTTGAGATTGGATGTTTTATTGTCATATGCCAACAGACATGATCAGACATGTTTGAAACAAATGACATGCTAATTACAGTAAATTACAGTGCTTGCTGATGTGAAGAAGAAAGAGTGAAAGTGTGTGATGTGTGTGGTCTTACTTAAACCAGTAAACTCTGACATGGTTTTTACGTACATGGTGACTTTGAATGAGCAGATTAGGCCCCCTATCTTATTTTACATTTTCATTTTCTTAAATGATACAGCTCATAATGAAGCAGCATCAAATAAAAGATCTAACCTACCCTAATGAAATAAAAATCAGACCACTATCCCTTAAACAAAAAGAAAATGACCCTCCCTTTATGATAACTCTTTCTCCTTCCTAATAATTTTCCTACAGTCCCTAAACTTAAAATACTAAAGGTTAGCCAGGCTACAAGCCACAAAAACATTCAGCAGTAATGATGTGTCGGTCAAAGAAATGTCTCTTTTAAGTGAACGATGGGAGCCGGCTCAGGTACGTGAGCAGTTGAATGAGGGAAGCGGCATTTGGACGCATTTTTAAAATTTTAAAAACACAAAGGCAGAATGCAGAATTTTGCAAAAGCCAAGCTGTCGTATCGATCAGGGTCCACAAACAACCTTCACAGACACATGAGAACTGCGTATCCAACAGTTAATAGCTGTCCTTTTTTTATAGGTGTTTCTATCTGCTTTGTGTAGCAGAGTGGTTCTACAAGCAGGTTAGTGCATTCATTTGGGCGGTTTCAGAGAGTTACAAGGGTCTGTAAACGCAATGAAAACAACTGGCTGTAGCAATTTATAATAATAAATACATTTTAAAAATTTATTTATATTAGAAAATGTAATTTTTACTTTTGAATACTTCCGTACAAAGGATGTGTTGAATATATACATGATGTATGTGTACACATACAAGTCAAAACCGTGCTAAATTTGGCTGAATTATGAAAGGTATAAGTGGTTAAAAATGAAGAGCCAACAGAGCCGGCTCTTCTTGGTGAGCTGAGTCAAGTGATCCGACTCCCTAAAAAGAACCGAACTTCCCATCACTATTCAGCAGCTTTCATTGTGTATCAAAGAAGTTCAACCTCAGACAATCAGACTGTTGAGTTCAGCAAACATACATTTTCTCTCTTTGATGGTGCAATGGATGGAAGAGTGCAGATAACTATAGTAGTAGGTCTATCATTAACATAAGTATGTATGTATGCTTCTTGGTCACAACACACAAACACAGTGACTGAACATGTGGCCTGTTCTTTGTTAGATAACAAACTGTGGCAGAGACTCCACAGGGGGGTGTATGTTTGTGGGTGACAGTGTAAAACCAAATGCAATGGGGGGCTTGAACCCTGTTTTATTCTACATACCTGCACTCTGGACACTTTTACACGCAGCCACACTGTCATGGCGGGTGCGTGTTGGCACGAGTAGGGACTCGAACATAACACTGACGCAGCTCAGAGGGCTGCAGAGCTGTAACCATGTCGCACAGCTTGTGTTTTAACCTTTTTTTTTTTTTTTAAAGTCATCACACTGACTCACACCATCACACACTGAGCCGAGCTCCGTTTGCGCGTCAGCTTGCAACGTGGCGCCTGAATCCCTCTCGAGTTACCGACATCCCGCGGACCAGTGGCGGGGCTGCTGCCTGTGGAGGAGGCGGTGCCACGCCTGAAACGGACGCCGTGGTTGGCTGTACGTAAGGCGGCAGAAAATCCCAGTTTGGTTGCATCCCTTCCTCAGGAAAAGGGGGACAGGATTGCCCAAAAATCGTTTGAGTGAGGACTGTACGTGCTCCCGGTGGACCTGCGTGCAGGCTCAGGTGCTCTTATACAGGTTTAGTTATTGGCAGCTGTTGCTGAAGAGAGGAAAGAAAGTGTGTCGGTGGTGGAAGTGGTCTGAGGCGCTTGCTTGTTGTGTATTGTAGGGTGTCACAGGCCTGTTTTAGAAACAACTGGCCTCATTGAAGAAAGCAGCTTTCATCCCCTCACTGATGGACGTCTTCGGCTTCGTGTGTGCTGTGCTGCTGTGCACGGCTGCAGTGCAAGGCAAGCCAACATTAAGAAAAGAGAGGGTCCTTTATCAGGACCCTGAACTGGCCAGGCAAGCCCACGAAGACAATAAAAGCTTCCAGTACGACCATGAGGCCTTTCTTGGCAAAGAGGAGGCCAGGACATTTGATCAGCTCACCCCAGAGGAGAGCAAGGACAGGCTCAGGTACGGACACATTACTGTTATTCCTACTGTCACACATCTGTGGGTGCCATCAACAACTGTGTTGGTGTTAATGTCACAGGCTTGCGAGTAAAAATCACGCACACTCACTCACTTCTCTTCTGTTGGGAGCGTGTTGCGTGTAACTTGTTCAGGACATTAACATTTAACAACATGAGCACAAGTGCCTGAGAAAAAAAGATGTGCGTGTCTCCAAGGCTGGATAAAACGCTGCGTTATAACTCGCACACACACACTTCCATGGAGTTAATTGCTTCAGCCGAAATCTTAATTATGGATCATCATTAAAGAAGCACTTGTAGGGGATGAAGTCGGAGTGAAGTTGTGTGCAGCTTTCAAACAGCAGCTGTCAGTAACTACAGTGTGTTCCTTTTTCACCACAGCCTGGATGACAAGCTGGCACCATTTAACACACGTTGGCTAAAAGGGCTTTCCCCTCCAAAAGAAAAGTGGGAGGACCCCTGTAACATCACAACGTGGCAAACTCTAAGAATACACCACAGCCACACTGCATTTTTTTACTAGAATGGGTTTGCCTGCTCCTCCTACTAGAGTAGTCTCATTCAAGCCACATCCCTAACAGTAAAAAAAAAAAAAATGAAACAACCAAATATTTGTTTATTCCCCTGCCTGCTGGTACAGTAATAGTAACTCGGTGTTTGTTTGAGGTGAAACGGCACAATGATCCGACTTTTATGCTCATCACTTCTCCTTGTGCCACATATTTACCGCCATTTGTTTGAGCGTTAAAAGTAGTAACTCCCTGTCTTTACTCTCTTGTCTTGCAGTAAAATAGTGGACCGGATAGACAGCGACGCAGATGGCTACATCACCACAGCCGAACTTAAGGCTTGGATAAAACGTGTACAGAAGCGTTACGTATACGAGAATGTGGCAAAGGTTTGGACAGATTATGACCTCAACAAAGACAACAAGATTTCATGGGATGAGTACAAGCAAGCCACATATGGCTACTACCTCGGTATGTATGTATGTATGTATGTGTGTGTGTGGGGTATAAGTGCAGTATTAAAGTGTAAAATAGCTATTTATGAGTTTTACTTGCCTCTCTTAGCCAACCCTGAGGAGTTTGAGGATGCAACAGACCAGTTCAGCTTCAAGAAGATGCTTCCTCGTGATGAGAGGAGGTTTAAAACGGCTGATCTAAACGGGGACCTGGCAGCAGACAGAGAGGAGTTCACGTCCTTCCTCCACCCTGAGGAGTTTGAACACATGAAAGATATTGTGGTTCTGGTAAGCTCTCGTGGCAATTAAGCATGATTAGAAAGGGGTGGGCTAGTCTGTGTGTTGTCTCGGGGAGTCAGTGTTAGACGTCCAGATTTGAGTTTTATAATTTGTCTGCCCAGTGAGAAATATTATTTCATTACAAGAACAGATTTGAGTTTCTGTTACATGCATTTAATCTGAAGCACTACTTGTGCTACATTTGGGTAACTCCTTAATGACATTTTAACTCGGCCAGGACATGATTGAGTTTCTGTATTTTTTTAGGAACAGGTCCAATGGGATGAGGCCGACGGTCCCATTTAAGACTCGATCTTTAAATATAAATTTGGTTTCATGGAAGAGTTGCGTGGCAAATGTTAGCAGAGACGCACCATGCTGCTCTGTTCATAAAAGTTGTACTACCCATTTGACAGAGTTAATTATTCATCTCTCATTTTTACGATGTCACCGAATGTTAATGGTGAATCTAAAGTGAAGCTAATGAAGTGCACATTTTCCCACAATAGTAAGGGGCCTTTTTTTTTTTTATAACACAACTCTTTCACACTGTGCAACAAAGAGTAATTGATGGTGTATGTAGTCATACGGGGAAAAAGGAGTCAAAGAAAGAGTCACTTTACAGCTTTAGAAAGGACATGATTGTTGGCTTGCAGGACAGATAACTGATGGAGCTTGTAGTGCAGGTTCAGGCAGGAACACAATCATCCCAGCTGTACACCAACACGCTCATTCACATAACGGAGCACTTTGTTTAAATGTCCAGCTGCACATCTACCTGCTGATATCTACTTTCAGAGGCCAGAGACCTCTACTACAGTACACTGTAAATTGAGAAAAACACTTACCACCTCGCCGGTCATTACCCTTGTGTCAGTTTAAGTGCCACTGCTATTCACTGTCCACTAGCTGTGATATCACTGTGTAGTGTGTTGTATGCATCTGTACAGAGTAATATCAAACCATTTCTCTGCTCTGCAAATTTCTTGAGCACGAACCTGGCAACATTTTTGCTCAGTTTCTTCCCTGTAAAGCTTCCTTGCTTCGTGTCCCCTTAGGTAAATCAGCACACTTGTTTGGAAAGACATATCCCATAATGTCTTTTATGGTTGCATTTAGATTGGCATTTACAAGGCTTTAGTTTAGTGTTACTCCAGAAAACAATGAATGAATGTGGTCTAGCCTTCAGGTCACCACAGATGCTCTAACATAGTTGTAGGTTTGTTTACTTTCTGCTTTTGATCTGCAATGTTATGAAGAAAAAAACTTCCAGATCAGATCTCTCAAAAATCATAAACCAGTAGTAAAGCCACTGGTACATTGTCTACCTAATTTGTTCTTTTATGTATAATAAGATTAATTGTATAATAGAGCTGGGTGTTATCATTTAAAATCTATGTAACAGGGGCGGCGTTTAGCTCAGCTGCCCCGTGTGCGAAGGCTCAGCCCAGGGTTCGAATCCGACCTGTGGCTCTTTCCCGCATGTCAAAGGCCAAAAATATAATCAAAAAATAAAATAAAATCTATATCACAACAGACTTGTTCCAGATGACAGACTTTTGGGCTGATTGTTTGGTTGAACGTCCGGTTAGATGCCATTGGTTGTTGCACCTAATCCTGGTTTAATGAGATGGGATTCCAACTAGCTTTTTAGATTCAAAATTTTGGCAGTCTTATAAACTTAGCTTCTCATCTAGCTCTTTCTTTTTGTAGTGTACAGTAAACTGTGTTATATGTGTCCCTTTATAGACCAGTGTGACTGTCATGTGACTCTCACATGTTCAAATATATAGAACATCTCTCACATGGTCAGTGTTTACAGAGGTCTGCAGGTTTTATATTTTTAATGAACATCTCTTCTTGTTTACACACAACCTTTCACAGGTTAAGTGGGAATAGAAGATGGATGGATGTTCTTGTTAGCCGGCTATAAGACTACAGAAGCTACATAGCTATTAATCATTCAGCAGAGTTCAGAAAGGGCCTCTCACCTGCAGGAAAGGATGCATACACTGATTCGAATCTGTGTAGCTGTGTGCATGTGTTATGCCCATATTCATTGCAATTACCGTACTTGTATGTGTGCGGTTGTTAACTAATGATCAGCTCACACGGCAGGCCTTTAAGTAAGCATTTAGTCAGATTCACACTCTGTCAAATCCAGGATGTGAACGAGAAAACCATCTGCCAGGGTTTTAAAAGCCAGTGTTTGACCAATTGTCTGCGAAGAAAACAAGCGTATTATCGTCTTTTTAATGTGGAGGGTTTGGCTTTCATCAAGGAATCCTGTGATTGTCGTGTCAGTCTGCCAGCTCAGCTTGAAGCAGACCCTCATTCAGTCACTCAACCTGCCTGAGGCAACATGTTTCCCTTTTATTACTCAGAGTAAAAGTTCCACTATTGTTGACACCTTGTGTCTCCCTTTAATGACCTCATTAACTCATTCTGATTGCAGGAAACACTGGAGGACATTGACAGAAACGGCGACGGACACGTGGATGAAGATGAATACATTGGTAAGTTTACAGTTAACAATGAATTCAAGTCAATTAAATCGAATTAATTATTTGTAATGAAATGAACTGAGACAATAATATAAAAATAACAGCAGTATTAAAGACAAGTTAAAGGTCCAGTGTTTCATATTTAGGTGGCTCTGTTTACAGAATATGACAGAAATTGAATATAATATGCATAACAATGTTTTCATTAGTGTATAATCACCTGAAAATAATAATCGTTTTAATGAACCTAAATCTACTGATGCCACAGACTGACTCTACCATGTTTCTATAGTAGCCCAGAATGGATTGGTCAAATAATGGCCCTTGCATTTGGTGCATCACATAAAATATCTTAAGCTTTATTAGTTTCCGTCCTTATTGCAACTTTCAGTTCCATGACTCTTATTCATCTCCCACTTTTTCAGCCGACATGTTTGCTCATGAGGACGGGGGTCCAGAGCCAGACTGGGTCAAGACTGAGAGGGAGCAGTTCTCTGACTTCCGAGACTTGAACAAAGATGGTAAGATGGACATGGACGAAATCCGCCACTGGATTATGCCACAAGATTATGACCACGCCCAAGCTGAGGCCAGACACCTGGTGTATGAGTCTGACCAGGACAAGGTACATTGTTTCAGCTGCATCAACAATTGTCATTTTGTGTGTATGAGGTCTTGTCTTCACTAATAATGTTACATCTCAAAACGTTGAATAAAACTTACTCATGTTGCAATTCCCTTGTCCTCTGTTCTCAGGACCAGATGCTGACCAAAGAGGAGATCCTTGAAAACTGGAACATGTTTGTGGGAAGTCAGGCCACCAACTATGGAGAAGACCTCACCAAGAACCATGACGAGCTTTGAGGTCTCTTTGCAGCCTCTGACCTGTGTGTGAGGAGGGTTGTTGAACATCTTTGCCTTCAAAGACAGAATCATAGACTCTTGCACATCCTCCCACCACCACAACCACCACTCCATCCTTTCCTCATAAGAGCGGGACAGATGTCAGTGTGTTGGATTGTACACTGTAGATACCAAACAAGAGGAGGGATAAGGGTCTGTCCCACCACTAACACTAAGGGTCCATCTCGGTTTCATATTGACGGTTCTGTTTCTGACATTCAGGAGCAAAGCCAGACCCAGTGGACCTACTTTCCATCGATGGTGCCTTCCAGCCGCATCGCCGGCTTTGCTGCCTCAGAGATCTGTGTAGATAGTCTTTAATAAAATCTGTCAAAACTGAATGGAGAGCTTTATGTGAATTGTCAGATACAGGAACTGTTTTTGATAGAAATGTTAATGTGAAACTACAGTGCAGAACATTTATTCTGATTTTATTTATTTATCAAATATCTTCTAAACTTTAGGTTTGAAAGGAGTACAGTGTTCAACTAGATTTTTTTTTTTAAAACAAGACACAAATTATGTTTCTTTGTTTACAGTTTCTTGGCCAAATAATTTTAATGTTTTTTTTTATTAGTTAAGTGCTTTAAGAACTGTTAATGAACTGATGTTTAATGGCATGGTTTTTGCACGCGTTTGGTTTTAGTGTAGCCTGTGAAAGATTATTTTTCATCATACTTAGTTTGAAATGTATTTATTGGTATACTTAAGGCCAACAGTATGCTCCATGTTTAATGTTTTTGACCTTTGCTGATGTTATGTTTGAGCTTTACCCTTTTACGACTGTCTAATTTAATTAAGGTTTGTTTAGTTCTTTTTTTGAGTAATGGCTTGAAAACATAAAAGGATGACAGAAACATCTCCTTTCCTCACCTCTCACATGACTCCTTGCTTCCTTACATCACTCTAAGGTCATCTTCTAAATTTGATGCACCATATTTTTTCCCACTGTACTTGGCATTGTATATATTAGCCAGTTGTTTGTGAACATCAGAAATCCCTCTTTTGTCTTTTTATCATGTTGTATTGTTTAATGGATAAGGTGTATGTGGACAGGTGTATAGAACTATGCAACTCATGAAAAGAACAAACTATGACCAGAGTTTGAGGGTTAGTTTAGTCAGACAATCTCACACAAAGTTCCTTTTTCTCCTCTTCATCTTTTTTTGATGTTCTTCATTGTACCACACCTCAGTTACCTTAATAGTCTATCACACATGGGTACAACTGCATCATCGTGTCTTCTTTACTGCCCTGCACATGCTCATGAAATGTGTTAAAATTAAAAATTTAAAAAGGAAAAAAGTCTTGCATATTTTGTGTGTTCAGTTGCAAAACAACATTATTGACCTAGGAGGCTTTTAGCAAATCAAAAAGTATCATTTGTAATTATTTCTGTTCAAAGACGGAGACAGAACACACTCTCTGCATAAATATGGTGTCGTTCAGATTGGTGGCTTAAAGGAATAGTTCAGCAGTTTGGGAAATACACTCACTGGCTTTCTTGCTCTGGTAGTATCTGCTGCTTGTGGGCTTAATGGTGACGTCAAGACTCCCACATGTTACTGTGCCTGGTCAAGACAACGTCCAACACAAACTCATAAAACCATAACACCGTTTTTTTCTCCTGGTAACTTCAGGCAAGAAAGCTAATATGCTAATTTCCTAATATGTTGAACTAGAACTATTTCACTCCTGTGGATCTCTGTCTAAATACCACCATGCAGTTAAACCATTAGTGTAGCCTTAAATGCAACTTTATATATATTGATATATTTAATATATATATATAGTAACTTCAGCATACTCTTGACAGCTATGGCCTATAAATCCTACAGTGTCATCAGAATGAAACATAAATAATGCTAGGCCTTCAGTGTCTAGATTAAGCAGTGTCCTACTTTCTTTGTCCACCTGCTACAAGAGATCACGCAGATGAACTCTTGTCCATTCACTTGACGTCTGTAGCAAATGCCAACCTACAAAACATAATGCTTCAAACCTAGTTTAAGTTCTTGCTGTTGATACTCACATTCATTCTGCCTCGGCTCACTGGCAAAGAGCAGTTTCAAAAGATATCAGGCTCCCATTTTGTTGTGCATTTTAGTAGTTTTTGGTATGTGTCCTAACACTTAGTATCTCAGGTAGCTATATGGGTTGAAATGTTAATGTGTGTGTTCAACTTTTGTCTCATTGAACATCACACTTCTCTTTACTCACACACACACACACACACACATAGAAGAGATAAAGTCAAGATGACTTGCTGCTGTTGCTGGCCGTTGCAGTAAAACTCTCAGATGTAACTGAGAACGCAGCGCTGCCACCCAGCCTGTCCCCTCTGCTTGCTCATGTGGAACATATGGATATATGTGTGCCAGTTAGCAAGACAAGTCAAGCGGGACCAATGCGATAAAGCTCATTAGGAACAAGGGACAGGCCAATGTATGTGTGGGCTGTGTTATCCCGCTGTGATGTAGGACCTTCATCAGACACTCTCAGACCTTGACTGCAGAAGTTCAGAATGTACAGAAAGCTAATATTCAGGCTTGATATTTTTACATTTATATAGATTCTTTTGACTTGGGTCTGGTTAAAATAACTTTGCAAGAGGGCAACATGACACTGACAATGTAGAAATAGATTACCAAATTCTGGCTTGGCTCCACTTGTATCCTATAAGTCAAATTTCTTTACAGATGAATTCCTTTTTCGTTCATCTGACAAAAAGCTCCAGGTCTGAGTATAAATCAAAGTGAAGGTGTTGCCTGTAGTGACATTTGAAGTTTTGTTTTTTATAATGTCTATTAGATAATCTAATGGTGGCTCTCATGCCTTGCTAAAGAGTGTGGGGTCAGTCTTGCATCATACATTTGAATAATTGGGAGGCCTACAACACTAAGTAGCTCAATGTACTTCCTCCAAATAGCATATGAGGTTTGTCATGTGTCAGAGTGCATCTGTGCTTCTGGGCCAATGTGTGAGTGGAGGTGGATGAGTGTAAGTGATGCACAGAAATGTAAAAGAACCAAATGTGTGTTTGCCTGAGCAAGTTGGGGGCACATGGACTATGTGTGCAGCCTGCCTCGCGGTCATGTTTAACAGGCTGCCCCTCCTGTTTATGATAGGTTCCTAATCATTCACACTGGGGGAGTGTGTGTACAGTAATGCCTTCAGACAGCTCTCATATGAGTGTCTGTGTAGATCAACCCCTCTCCACTGAAAATAATGAGCCCTCTGGGTGAGAACAGGGTGGAGTCAGTGGGAGAGGAGGGTCATAAAGTGTAGAATATTAATGTCTGAGTCTATAAGCCCCCCCATCCTGTATAATTTTCACTTAGTCTTGTCCACCAGCAGTCTACTTTAAAGAGCTTTTTTTCATAGCACACTTCTATTTCCATATTAGCAATTAACAGCAGCAAGCCAAAAATGACTACTACAATTAAACTGCCTGCATAACAAACTATACAGTCCATCCAGCCCCCCTCAATTCCCCTACTCCCCTGACTCTTATCATTATGATGCCCTATTTTTCATCTGAATATATCTGCACTGCCTCATCTTCATCTTTTATCTCTTGTGTTTGTTCCTTGTATCCTGTTTTTTTGTAGCCCTGGGTGATGATCTTTGGGGTGTCTGACCCATCCTGTGCTGAAGCTTTCATAACAGACTTTGTACCCATTATATAATAACATGCATAATAGCAAAAAAAAAAAAAAAAAAAAGAAAAAAAAAAAAAAAAAAAAAAAAAGAGTACAATATCTGTTTATTATCAAGCCATTTAGAAACAGAAAACATTGTTTGTTTTACCAAGCTGAATGGGAACTTTATGTGATTCTTCACCTTGACATGACAGCTCGTGGGAAAGACTTTTTCTTTCTTGTCTTCATTAGAGGTCAAATCAGTTTTACCGCTGAAACTGCAGTGAATGAGACAAATACTGCACACAGAAGATTCCTTTATGGCATGCAACTTTTAGAACACTAACATTACTATACTGTATTACCATCACAATTAGTTGTATTACTTCTTTGTATGCTCATAATTGTATATAGTTATATAAGGTCATGTCCTTTGTATTTCGTCTGAAAATTTTACAGTTTTGCCAACCTAAAGGAGTAAATTGACAGTCAAAAACATGCACATGGAGGATATCTTACATGCTATTCTAGTTATGTCAATGGTTGTGTCATGCACCAAGTGCCTAGCCCACATGAACAAAATATACTGTTTGCAGAGGTGAAACATGAACAGAACTTCTCACATCACATTTCTAACAAAGAACCTTCCCTCCTAAAACAAAGCTAAAGTTTTTTATTTATATTAAATAAATTATATTAAAATAAAATGCGGATGAGGATGGATGAAATACACACACACACACACACATACATATATATATATATATACATATATATATATATATATGCATGGAAAATATTATTTAACAGTTGAAATAAAGCAATAGAGCAATTATAATAGCATATGTATAGACCCTCTTTCCTCTGTGTGGTCTTCCACACTTGGACCTCAGGTTTTCTAATCTGCTGGCTACAGCCTCGATGATACACAGACCATCCCTTCTGTGTTTATGCAGGTTGTGTGATTGTATATGCGTGTCATGTGAATGTAGGCTAATTCAGCGCCTCGCATGTTTCTACTTTTGGACAATGAAGCTTGAAGGAATCCATCAATCTTTCATGTCATCTTAGATGAAGTGGTTATCCCTCCTTGTCTCCCACCACAGGACTCTACTCCTCCTAGTGGTGACGAGACAGAACAAGAGGCAACCTCCACTCTTTTTAACAAACTGCACTCGTGCTCGTCTATCATCATGAGTTTTTATGTGCCCATCAACGCAGTGTAGATAGGGAATCGGCCATTAATGACTACACAATTAAAGAGAAAGCTTTAAAGAGCAATACATTTCAATTTAGGAACCATAAACCTAGTGAGTTGGTAACTAATTGTAAGTGCCTCTGGAGTAATGGGAGCCCTTTGAACTGAGGTCAGGATGACTCAACATCAGTTTCAAACAGCTTTTACGTGGCTGCTTCGCTGCTTTAGTCACCCACTCATTCTGACATATCTTTTATGATAGAGAGAAACTTTTCAAGTGGTTAATTAAAAGACGGGCAAAGTGGCCCACAGTGGAGTTGTTTTGGAGTTCATGACAGTGAGGGTGGTGTTATCCCAGAGAGACTGATATCTTTGGACAAAATGCCTCTCTCGCTCCATTTGTCAACATTTGTCTCTGTTCCTGTCTCTGGTCCTCTCTCCTCATGTCCCAGCATCTGGATACCTTTGGGATGGAGGGGAGGAGAGGGGAGGCCTTGTTTCATCCCTTCCATCCCACTATTCCCCAGGGGGCTTGGGGTTGGTTTGTGATCTTGTGTCTCACATGATAGAGACACATCTAATCCTGTTAGGCATTAATATCTTACAGCGGAATAGAAGAGACAGCAGGAGGGAGAAGAGAGGAGAAGATGAAAGACAAGGATGGTTGAGGAGAGAGGGGAATATTTAAAAGGCTCTATCTGCCTCTGTTTGTTGGACCACATATTGGTTTTGAGTATACGATGTATATGTGTGTGTTTCTGTTTCTGTGCCTGTGTACACCTCATGGGATCTTCCCGGCTGCTGCCTGCATATCTGACAGACTCCTCTCAAGGTGTTTTCCCCTTGCTGTCTTTCTATATCTGCTCCCTGAGTGAGAAAGTTTACCCTCTAGGCCCCATCTGAGCTCCAGGCCCCCCAAGGCCTCTGCATTCCCAAAGCTCCTACACACCGGAGCCCCTCAGGCTCCCTGTTATACCACAGGGAATACCCCCAAGAACCCCTAGGCCCCTCAGACTGTGGAGCAGCAGCTCTGCACAAGAGAGCTAGCCCGAGGGAAGGAGGGGGTTGCTGTCTGGGAATACAACTGAGAACATGCTTCACTTAACATTTGAACAGTCCCTGACAGCGCCTCCTGTTGGTGCAGCATTGTTTTGCATGCAGTCCTCCTTGTAACCCCATTAAGTTTCCTCTCTGGGGCCTTGACCTTGTTAACAATCCCTCTGGGCTCATAAAGGCTTCTGTGTGCTACATGTTCATTGACCTTTCCTGTACCCGGAGGTTAAATAACGTCTTTTTGGCCCACAGCAGGAACTTTGTAGCGATGGATGCACCTGGAACTTTACTGATTGACATAATGAAAAATAATAACACTCCATGGTAACCAAATACTGGGAAGACTCATTATTTAAAACTCTAAAACATGACGAAAGTAAAAGTTGGAACTGCCATACATGTAATGAACTCTGCTTGTTTATTTCATTGTGTCAATGAGGTTATATCACACACGCATTCAAAAAGAAACCTTTTTGGGGCATTGCACGTGGATATGAAGGCTGTGAAGCTAGCAGGCCTGCTGTCCTACAGATGTCTTGGGCTGTGTGTTACCAGGTGTACGTCACCTGAGATTACCCACGCTGACACCCCTTAAAGGCAAACAGCCAGCAGTACAGCTGAGGGGGCATCTGGTGGCGTGTGCGCATGTGAGTGTGTGTACATCTGCGTAGATATGTGTGCTCATGCATTCAGATTGGTGGTAGCGTTTGGCAGAATGGGAGTGCAGAAATCAGATATTACACTTCCCTCCCACTATCTCAATCAAAAACTTTCACTCAATCAATTTAAAGATAGATCAGGTAGATCGATGTAGGACTCTGTAGGTCAGTGTCTCTTTGAGTGTGATAATGATGTCAGGACGTTTAAAGCACGGGTTCCTCACGCTCTACACAGCCTTTGCGGTCTCCAGTTAGGAATGAACTGGAGTGAGTAAAATGTTCAACTCTGCTGTCCCTCTGATCTTTCTCTGCTTCCTGGCACCCCTGCAGAGAGAGAACAAAGAGAAGCACTTCTTAATCAAAGTGCATTGGATTAAGAAGCAGGAAAAGAACAGAACATCACAGAGATACGATCTCGCAGCCATTAAGTGGATTGGAAAAACAACCTGAATAACCACTTCAAATGAGCAGTCTGTGACCCTGAAATAGGAGAGCGGCATTTTAATCTTTCTGTTAGTTATCGAGATCTGCTGTGGAAATGAAACAAGCAGTGCAAGAGAAGCTGTGAGTGCAGTAATTTACATGTAATCAGGATTAGGCCATCAGATTACAGAAAATAAGTAACTATAATCAGCCCAGATTATATTTGAAAAATGTGTATTTACATTATAGTTACATTGTCAAGGGTGACTTGATTATATTTTGATTACATTTATAAAATATGGCAGTTTTAAACATTCTTAAACTTTTTTTCCATGATAACCAATGCTCTATTAACCCTCGGGGGTCTATAGATATTGAAAGGGGAATGTGGTCAGTTTCATGTTATTCAGTACTGCAATGCCCACACAGACTCTGAATGGTTGACAGACTCAACCCAAGGCCTCATGGGATTGCCAGTGGATGGTTAACAACCATGCTAACAATAACAACAACAACAACAACAACAACAACAACAACAATAGTTTTCAACAATGAATGAAAGACGGAAGACATTTGGTCTTATTTGGTACTGGTAACCGTAAATATTGAACATACAAAATAAAAATGTTTTTTTCATGAAAATAAAAAAAAGAAAAGAAGACCGGAAAGGGAATGAAATGTTTTGTCCCTGCATCCATTTCTTGAATATAAGTTTATAATATTTTTATTGTTCGTAATCCAAAAGTATTCTGATTAGATTATATTTTTTGTAATCCAATGGATTATGTTACTGATACAAAAAACGGCATTTTATTTGCACCGAGTTATTGACCACATTTCAAACTGATCCAACACTGTGTGTGTACATGCTGCATGTGTGTTTCCGTTGAGCAGGCTGAGTGAATGCCTTCAGAAAATGTGTGCTGTGGTTTCCATGTGTGAACATGTAGCCGACAGCTAAATATATCATGCTTGTATGTGCGTGTTTACATTGCTTTTCCAGGTATGTGACATAATTAGCCCATGGAACCATACAACAGCTCTTCCTTCCCACATTGAGTCATATTTTATTAAAATACCTGCAGCTGATTCACCTCATCCCTCATAGACTTGCACAGTAGCATGACACACAACTCCATCCACATCATGTATATTTAATGGACCCGGGGACACACCACTCAACACTGTTTTTTCCTTTTGTGAATTTTAACATATTTACTTTGACCAGTAAGTACCACTAAGGCCAAGACTGAAGTGGACACAGATTATATAAAGACTGAGAAGTGTGAGCAGTATTAAAAGTTCAGGCACACTGTGTTGGACTGGAAAGGCTGATACTGCCATCATGTGGCCGAAGAATGTAAAATGCCATTCCTATAGTGGAGGCTGTTATTTACAATCAGGATGTAAGTGTGTGTGCTTTTGTGTGTGAGCATTATGGGGCCCAGTCTATGCATTAGGGGGCAGTCAGTGGAGTACAGCCAGCTGACACTGAGGTATGTGTCTTTTCTAATGAGATTTACCGGGCTCCAGATGTTCCTACTTATGAAGATGTGTGTCGGAGATTTAGGAGGGTGAGACCTGCACCCTGTCAGAGTCACAGTGGGGCGCTGTTTTACTGTCTGTCAACCCCCCCCTCCACCTCCAATCACCCCACCACCACCATTCATAGGTGGCCCCTTAACCTGACAACACCAGCACCTCTTCTTTCTCTCTTAGACAAAAGCGCACACACTGTTAGCCTTGACAACGATGTAAATCAACATTTTATAAACTTTCAAAAACGTAGAAAATACAAAAGGAATGTCTAGAACGGTTGGCAAATACTCCACATATATACAAAGCAATTTGGTGAGTGTCATGAATACTGTACGAATACGTTTCTCTGTGTTCAACTTGGACAAAAAAAGATATATTGTCCATTTCCTAAATCCAGTTTACATTGTCCAGCACATTTTCAAGGTGACAATCTTAACAATACAACAAAAGAAGCCAGTGCAAGTGTACTAATATATCCAAAATAGTGTACCAATGTTTTCATCATCTCACATAAAAAAAAAAATCTTCTTCTTGGCTCAGAATCACCGTTGCGTTGTACCCTCTCAGTCTGAGTTTTAATGTCAGATAACCAAAGGAGTGCTGGTTGAGGTGCATCATGAAGATCTCCAGGATCATCGGAGTCTCTCGACATCAGCTGGCTGAGGGAGGCATCAGCTGTGCCCACCACCTCAGCGAGTCTGGCAAGGCACCATAACCGCTGACCCGGCTCCAGCATCTTTCTCTACTATCTGGCACACCATATTGTCACCTTCCTCTTCGTCGTCCTCCTCCTCCTCTTGCTGCTCAGATGGCAGGCTGCAGCTTGGTCAGGTTCCTCTGGTGCATGCTGTGGTGGCGCATCAGCTCGTCAGAGCGGGCAAACTTCTTCTGACAGTTGGACCAGCGGCAGGTAAAGGGCTTCTCACCTGACAAGGAGGGGACAAACAAGGAAAAAGAAAAGAAATTGTTGCTTTAGAGTGAATTCACCTCTTGGAATGTAAGCCTGCGTTTGAATGTATGTAAATTAAAGGCAGTTAGACCATCTTAACACAAAAACGTCACTGGGAGAAGAATGGAGTGGTAGAAAATAAAGGTATACGCACTTGTTTTACCTGTATGAGTCCGAGTGTGTGTCTTAAGATGATCTGACCGTGAAAACTTTCTCTGACAAGTCTCGCACTGAAAGGGCTTCACTCCTACACAGAGTTGCAAACGGTTGTTGTGGAGACAGAAATGAGAAGAGGGACAAACGTTTACATTAAAAATATAAATTATTGATATCGGTTCCTTTTAGTGAACCAATAGAAGGAAAATCAATAATCTTGAGAATTTATTAAACATGTCTAGTTCTTTATGTTGAGTCATATATTTGAACAAATAAAAGCTGCAGCAGACTCCTTGTTCCAACGCCCAAATTTCTATATTAACAGCACCATGCATTAATCGTCTCTTAGGTTTCAGAGAGAAGACATAATTTGTGGTATTAAGCAGAGAAGTGAGAAGGGGAACTGAAACCGTAGCCAGGATATTATAAATAATGAGGTTAAGATTTCAAAAACACACAAACATTCAGCTAAAATGTTTCAGTTGTTTGGATTTGTCATACTTTCATTCAGTCACAATTATTAGTAATTTTACATCTTAAAGCCTGCTTCATGGCCTTCTCTACACTGTTTTTTTTAAACATTAACGTTTAAATGTTTGAATTTTTAAAAAGTATTTATTTATTTATGTAGTAACCTAAAAGTATTCAAATTAAAATAGTTTTAAAACACTTGAAACACACTGTATATATATATATATACTATATATACTTATACTGTAGAACTCCCTCAAGGTTTCAATAACCTCTTAAATCTTCTCACAGAAACACTGAGATTATCTGTGTTCTCAATGGTAGCAACAGAGGGAACTCATACAGTAGCTTAGTGTACCTGTGTGCCGGCGCTGGTGCCTCTTTAACTGGTCTGAGCGAGAAAATCTGCGGCCACAGTCTGTGACATCACACTGGTAAGGCTTCTCTCCTGCAAAAAACAAAAACAAAACAAAAACATCATCATCATCATCATCACCCATATGCATATTTTCTCATGTGTGCCATAACCATGTGAAAATTAGGCAAATTATTTACCTTTTATTACCCTTTATATGACTAGATGTTATTTATCTGGGGGAGGTAGATGTCCTATTTTATCTTTTTTAAACAGAACATTAACAGCCTGTCTAAATTTCTCACTGTTTGAGGTCACATCATCTCACCTGTGTGTTTGCGGCCGTGCATCTGCAGATGTGATAGTTTGAAGTATCTCTTGCTGCAGCCAGGATGAGCACATACAAATGGCCGCTTTTCACTGGCCTCTGATGATCTTACTACTGGTGGTGCAATACTAGGTACCCGACAGACATCCTGGAAAAAATAGAGGAAGGAGAGGACAGCGGGCTTTATATTAGACAAGTTTACTTTGTCTATTTATTTACTGTATGTCTTGTGAATGTATGTTTGGTACTTGCATGTGTGTTAACTTTAACTGACCTGAAGTCCTCTGAAGACGCCATGTGTGTGTATGTGGTACTGGGCACTGAGAAGCATGGGTGGAGGAGGGGCTGTGGGGTCACTCTCATAGCTGGTTGAATGTCCAGTGCTGGGCAGGAGTAAAATTGTAAATGAATTTAAACAGACAGATACAGTAGGTAGAAAAGGTTTGTGCCAGACTGTATTCATCCGGTCCAAATTAAAACAGTCAAGAGTATAAAGCCACAATAAAGCCAAAAATGAGTTCAAAAAGAGTTCAATCCTCCACAGCACACACACACTTTTGAGCCATCACTACTGCATAGCTATCTTAAACAGGACTTAACTCTAAAACTAAGCCTGTGAAGAAGTAAGGACTAGTCCCCACTTTAGAAAAACAACAAATTAATCTTTAAAACAGAAGACTGCGGCCAAACACACACACACACACACACATACACATATGACACATATGAATATGCTCCTCTCCACTTCCTGATTTCCCTAGGCAGTAGGCCAACAGCCATCTGGTCAAATTCTCCTCTTCCTCCTCCTCTGCACCACCAGAAATACTGGTCATGACTGGAGAATACAGCCTGTTAATCTAACAGAACTAAAAGAAGGCTCACCTCTTCATGGTAGACGCCAGGGTGTTCACTTGGTTCCATGCTACACAATCCAGCTGAGACGCCATTTGGTACAGGTTATCACTGAGTGAAACATACAGTGCAGTCATTAACATTATGGTAAAAAAAAAAAAGGTTATCTCTGAGGTTATAACAGATTAATACTGTAAACGCCTTTTCTTTATTAATTACACATTTTGGGGAAATCCTGAAATTACAAAAGACAGACATTATTTCCTACTTCCTGTCATTTCTCCTTCCTTGTATGGCTAATGAAGACGTTTCATTCGAGGGGGGGGGGTCCAAATGGTTCGCTTATTAACACATCCTGTCCACCCACCACACTCCTCACTGGCTTCATTAAAAAACATGGGCTCTGAGCCATTCTTTACCTTGGCAGATCACACTAGTGCACACACACACACACACACACACACACTTGGAGATGTGGTTGTGCACTCTGCGGGGGTGAGTGCCTCCGTGCCTAGTACACCATGGACCAGAGCATGACATCACTCTGTCCTCAGTATCATTAAAGGCGGGAACTAGTTCTGGGGGAATTCTGGACGGCATTCCTTGAGAAGTCCTTGAGGGAAGGATCGTGATGGCTCGCTAATCAGCTCTGAACTATGTTAAACTGTGGAAAGACTCACTGATATCTGACATATATTCACAGTGTGTATGTGAGAGAGCGTGTGTGTGCGTGTCTCTGTTTGTTTGAGGGTTTCCAGTTCATGCCATAAGCTGTAACAAACAGCAAAGTCTTCCCTTCTCTTATCAACTGCTGTTCCAGTATTTGGGTTGCACATGTTCCTTCTCTAGAACAACATCGCAGGGCGGCATTCAAAGAATTTGATCCTAATTTACCCCGTGAGATGTTCTGCATTAAAATGAAAACAAGCTGAAAACATATTCAGAGGTTAAAATAAGAAGATTCCCAGCTTTACCTACTCCACCCCCCACGCTTTCACTTTCCCTGAACTTGTCTCTTTTACTTTTCTCCTCATTTTTCCTCAGGGTGGATTCAGACACATCAGCAGCAGATCATTCACTGTTTGTTTTGGCCTGCTGAGCACCAGTGGGCAGCACTTAACCTCAGAACAAATTAAGAACCACAATCCAGACAGTGCAGAGGCAGATACAGGGCTTAACTTTGGATCAGAGAGAGTTCACACTTGTAAAAAAAAATTAACAGCGAGTGAGCAAGCCTCATGCAGCGTTAGTGGAAAGAATCTGACATTAATTGATGAGCGAGGGAGCTGAAAACCTTTGGGAAGAGTGGAATTGTAGCAAAAGGGAATTCAAGGTAGCAGGAGTCAAATAAAGCAACAATAAGTGCATGTAGGAGCAAATAATTGTACCTATTGTAGTTTCTCAGCAGCAGAGCTTGGCTGCTCGGACAGGATTCTGAAGGATTGTGGCAACCAAACATGGGAGGAGGCGCCGAGTACTGCTGGTCAACTGAATATAAAAAGATAGAAAAGTTGCTTCAAAATACGTCTGCAGCCAACAATTATTTACATTCATATCATCGTTTAATCTGCCAGTTATTTTTATCGTTAATTTAAAAAAAAATTATAATTCACAGCCTTATTCCAGACATTCAAATCGCAAACTGCTTCATCCAACCTACACTCCAAAACACAAGAAATTATCATAGAAGACTAGAAAAACATCTAATATTCACATTTGAAAAGCAATAAGCAGTGAAAACTTGATAAATTATCAAAGATTTTGTGATTAATGTTTTTTGAAATGGTTTCTGCTTCATCTATAGAAAGTTTCTGGTTGTCTGGCTGCCCTTCAGCAGCTTATTAAGGTGGAAACTTTCCCAAGACATGGTATAAAAATGTTTGTATTCTTCCATCACAAAACGCATTCATCTTCACCTATAAAAAATATACCCTTATGCACACTTTTGTTTGCATGACTGCACGGACGCACAGCTCTTCTTCTCAAAGAGAGAACGGGTCAATCAGAAACAGTGGTCCTTTTCAGGTTCATATAGTATATTGGTCCCCAGACAGTTTTTGACATTCCAGCAGAGTCACATAAAGCTGTTTCCTCAAGTTATCATTTCCAGAGTCATTAACCATACGTATGCTTAAAGAGCGAGAGGGAGAGTGTGTTTATGTATGCCTGCGTATATGAATGTGCGTGCAGACAGAGATGAAGGAAAAAGGATAATAGCGATTCTGTTGTGATAAGAAAAATAACGGGTTACTTATATAACCTTGCTGTGACATGACAGCCTCCCGGTCTGTGAAGTAAATTTAGTGAAAACACTTCAGGATGCAGACAGCTACCTATGTTGTTTGGTGGTGACAGCGTGTCCTCGTGTTTGAAGGACAGGCTGGAGAGCTGAGGGGTGTGGTGAGACGGAGTGTGACCATAACTGGGGTTGCTGTCTAAACCCACTGCTCCATAACCTGAAAAGAGAAAACAAAAAGAGAAGCAAAGGGAAGTTAAAATGATCTTATTTGCCTGGTCAACTCATTAGATTTCCTTCTCGTAAATGAATGTAACATTCTGAAGCTTTGCTGGTCAGTTATCTGAATCCCCCTGGTACCGTAGTAGCTTTTAGTCCCTGGCAGTCTTACTACAGAGAGACATTCATTAAACTACTAAATCCTCTTTCCTTGTACCATGTTCTTTTTCCCCCCCATCTATCTTTGGCCTTGTGGTTGCAATATTTATGGCAGGTGGAAAAAAAAATTTGGCAAACGCAGCACAGACGGACTGAGATGAGCTACTGTAAAATATGCTCAGTAAAAAAAAAAAAAAAACAAGGCTGAGAAATGATGAACTGCATGCATGCTAACTGAATTAGTTAAAAATAGCAAAACGTGGTAACAATATGTTGTTGCATCTATTAGTGAAATTATTTGAATGTAATACAATAGGGTAGATAAAAAGTTAAAGAATGTTACATTCGAGAAAACTATGTGGAAATGCTGATTAAACCTGTGTGCAGCGTTTACATTATTTCACGTACACATATAGCTGCCTATATCCTGAGTCAGGTCTGAGAGAGATGTTGAAAAGTTTCTGAAGAAATGACTCATATGACTCTCTTACTTCAATTCCTGAACCCCAGCCCCAACAGACACAAGTTATCACTTCACAGGAAAACAGAAAATGCAGTTTGAGGTTTAAGATTCTAGTTAAATAAGAGTTTAAATCCAGATGTTCTGATTTTGAACAACAAAATCTGCTTAAAGAAATACTTCTGAATGAATATCTTAACCCAATACATTTTTTCAATGAATTTCATTGCTGGTCTGCTGATTGTGGTCAAAGGACTTAAAGAAAACACGGCATCAGTAAGAGTAAGTGTCCAAATCCTCAAAAAATAAAATAAAATAAATAATCAAAACTCTAAAGTGCAAAACTTCAAGGTCATTTATTCACAATCATTTGATGAGTTTTGTATCCTATCCTTTGATGATTTTATTGAATTCACTGGATGGATTAAGCTTCTTGTATGACTACTGCAACATTTACTTTGGCATTTTAACAGGCAATTATTGTTCATATACAGTATGTATCTATTATCTATATATATCTATTATATATATCATATATATATATATATATATATATATTTTAAACTTCCTTGAAACATATGCATTACAGGGTTAATGATAACCAGTACTGATGGGTTGTTTTGAGCCAGTATTAGTGATATTTTTTCACTGTTGTTGGTGTTAGATGAGCTTGTTTGTATAGTAAAGCAAATTAGTTTTACAAAATGATGTATGACATTCAAAACTTAGTGTACACATATATTAACAATATGTAAGAAATAGTGACTTGCACATTTAAAAAGAGTTAGAATAGATTTAATGTATGATTTTGGGTATTGCACTTGACATATGAAAAATAAAGTTATACTATTATGCAGACCTGGTGAAACCTTATGAATGGTCTTCCTAATTATCTGTTCTGAATTATGAATTCAGCACACTGATGCCTTAACAGCTGCTGTGACTCTGCCAGTGAAAACCAAACTGAAAAGCCCTGTAAACACCAGTGCAAAAGAAATGTTAAAGATCTCTGCCAGAGCATTGCCAGGAAGCTGTCAAGCATATTCCTGACATGGGACAGAATGACCCAGTACAGCACATAACATCCTGCTTAGACACAGCACTGTTGATAATCCCTAACTATGGCGTTACATCATGAACACATACAGCAGGAAATGTGAAAAACACCAGACTGTAATATAACCTCAATTTTATTGACTTGTGTGTGAAAACAATTGCTTCTCACAGTCTCTATACATAACATTAAGCTGATGAGTTAAGACAGAGGTGGGGTTGGTATTGAGCATTCTTACCCTGGTTCCTGTGTGTAGGAGGACTGTCCATACAGCTGGGCAGGTAGGTTCCGTTGGGAAACATCCTTGGTTGATTTGGAGTCGGCTCTCCGAAGGCCCCAACTCGACAGGGGCCTGAGCCTGTAAACTGGCCTGAGAAGTGCACTGTGAAGGCCCCGAGTCCACAGTGAGGGTCCTCTATTGGGTCGGTGGTACCCCAACCTGGTTCCTGCTTGATGAGGGAGTGGTGGGAGGAAAGGGAGCTGTAGGGAGAGCCAGGGTGGAGGTCCAGCAGTTGGGTCCACTGGCCACCACCAACAGACATCCCACAGCCACCACCAGCTCCCGGTAGGGATGGCACAGGAGGTGCTGGAGGTAAGAGGGTCAGATCTCGAACATCCGACATGGCTCCATACGGTTCAGTCAGCATTGTTGAAGGCGGTTTGAGACAGTCCAAAGAAGGAGTGATGTTATTCCAGTAGAAGACACAACTGGGAGATCAAAAAAATCACACAGTAATTAACTCCTGAAAGTTTAACAGAAACAATGAGCATGGAGCGAACTCTTCTGCAGAACATCAGTGATCATGATACACTAAAGGAGCCATCGTTCCATATACATCAAAGAATTAGCGATGAAAATTTGGATGCCAAATCTCCTGGGTATCTGCAATGGGATTGGAGTCTATGAGGTTAACAGTGCCTTGTCCCTCTGTCTCTATAATGTCTGACTTTCCTTACTCTCCTGAAGGCTCAAATACTGCATAACTCATTGAATGGGGGAGGAGCAAGGGAGGCTGAGAAGAAGATGACTCCCTTGCTATGGCCCGGCCAGCAGAGACTGCACTTCTCAGTAAATTATGACTAACGTGACATTTGCATGAGTGGCTGTTGTAATTCATTTGTTGTTTGTTGTAATGTTTATGTTAACGTGTATGAATTGGTGTGTACAAGAGGGAGAGACCTGTTTTTATTTGTTTGTTTGTTTTTTTTTCAGAAAATGACTGTGCTGACTAAAAGGATATGAGTATCAGTAAGTAAAACAGCAGCTGGGAAAAGTCCTGATCCTACACATTAAAATTGTAATTAAGTGTTATCATGGCTCAAACTTCCATTTCCTGTGTGTGTGTGCACATCAGAAAAGGTTGGATATTGGAACAGAAACTGAGTAAAAGTGACAAAGACTCTAAAGTGACAAACAAGAGATTTCAACAAAAGCAAAACTTAAATGTTTTGTCAACCGTACACAACTGACATCAGCCTCCTTTCAGACATTCATCATCAACTCTTCTGACTCATCTGTTTTCTGAAACATATCATTTGGACGAGGCCTTGAATTTGTACTAATGTGTTTATTCCAGTGTGTATTTTATTCAGTATATCAAAGGCATTTTTTTTTCAGTGACATGTTCAATAAAGGCAGTGCTGGACTCAGTCACAATTCATTAATATACAGATTAATTCATTATAACTCAAAATCTAGAAATGGAAAAACATGCAGAAAATGTGCTCTGAATTGTCCCATTTTGGAAAGAGTAGTGGTTTGCTAAAAGCAGCACACATAAACTGCATGGCCTTGGAGCAAAGCCACATCACACAAAAGGATAATTATTTATTAGTTGAGGAGAGGGGGAGTGTGTGTGTGTGCGTGCGCGCGTGTGTGTATGTGTGTGTGTGTGTGTGTGTGTGTGTGTGTGTATTAGGAGATAGAGGTTTTGACCTTAATTCAAGCTTAACTCAAATGTGGAACTACACAGGAATGCAGTAAGTTGGAATATACCTATAAATTCAAGACAGCTGCTGTGGATCTTTAAACATTATTATATTTGTCAGATCAGCAGTCTGGTTCTTCCTTTCCCTAGAAACTTGAAACAGTGACAATGTGTTACACATCAGCGGTTATAAAAAAGTTCTAGTGTGCTACATTCAGTGGAGCATAACAATTAGATACTACTGAAATGTTGATTACTGCAGAATCCACCACATCCCTTCTTGAAGTCTTTACTTCACTTAATGTGGCCAATCATTAAGTTAATTTCAAGTTCAATCTTTTACTCCAGACCAGAGGACAGGAATAAGAAAAAAAAATAAAATTCGAACTGTTTGTTAATTCAAATGACTTTCTTCACCGCTGAACTAATAACTAATGGCCTGTTGGACATGTTTACCATTTACACCAGAACATGGTGCATTAGTTTTACAAGGTGATTTCATTTGTTTTATGATATCTTAAACTCATTTTGGGATAACATTAAAAATGCAACGCAAATGAGATAGAAGATCAGGCATGAGGCTGTAAAGTGAGTGTTTTAGCCAGTTCCTGTCATCACCATCTGGAATATTAGTCTAGGAATCCAGTAAACGTCAGTGACCCCTAACTCAACTTAAAGAGAAATGGTGGGTGGGTGGGGGGAGGGACACTAGAAATGGGCAAAGAGACAGAGAAAAAGATACAAAAGGACAGAGAGAGTGTCATACTCATCCACTGTCACTAAAAGGGTGATGAAATCAGCCAGTAAACTGCTGAAATGGCGTTAGCGGAGGCTACTGTGTTGTCAGTCATCGTTGCACAATGTCACCGATGTATCCTCCAATAATGACTGTTTTGGTGACCTTTATTTTTGAAAGTTCAGTTGAAGGAATGCTTGCAGCCCTACAGATACTGAAATGTTTACTGTACTGATTACCATGTTATTGGATAGTGTACATTCAGGATACTGGCGCAAAACAAGTAGTCTTGACCAGATCTAGTCAACAATAGATATGGACAAACATTCCATTCATGTTAAATTACACATGGGCCTAGAAACTGTCCAACAGTTTTCCTTAATCTGATTTCCAAAGAAGCTTGCTGGCAGCTTAACCCTTCTAGGAGTGTCAATTTTCCCAGTTTTTGCAAAACAAATAAATATATAACAATCTTAAAGTCCAAGCGTATCAGATAACATCCATTACAATACAAACTAAACACAGATTCATCTGGGTGGTTTGTGGTCATGAACAAGATAAAGTGCTCTCTGACTCTATTCTTGGAAATAAACGAGTCCAAAGGCAGACTCGTGCCCCTGTGGAACACCCAGACAGTGCGGATGTCCACGTAGCTGACTTCAAAATAGTAGCAAAGAAAATTAATTTCTCCCACAACAATTTGAAAACCCATCTGTGGTCCACCCACGACAAACAAACACAACCTAAAATAATGTACTGCATGAACAAAAGGTTGTAGCACAATTAAAAGAATCTTGCCAAAGAATCTGTAAAAGAAAGAAAGAAAGAAAGAAAGAAAGTGCCTGTGAGCCAAGGCAAATGTCGGTTGTGCCTTCCCCAGTGGAGTCTTTAGAAGGGATTCATCAAAGATGACGGGACCGGGAGAAAACAACCCTTTCAGCCCCTATGACGGATGGTAGTCCCCAAATACACCCATTCTTTCAGATCAATCTCTGGTTAACTCAGGGTTTAAAACAACATCACTGTGCGGAGGAAGGGAAATGGTCAATACTGCCTCTGACCCTTAACCAGAAATACACAAGGCTCTAACTTTCTACAGCATAACGAGTAGGGGGATATTTGAGAAGAGTTTGTTCCAGCCAGAGAGACTTTGATAAACTAGACAGGTATGTGACCTGGACAAATGACAAAGATTTTTTTTTTCCATTTTAATAAACATCTGTATTTATGCTACTGCATCTGAAGATAGTTTATTAAGCTGTCTTTTTTAATCCAGAGTACTGGTGATTTAAAATGACATTTAGAGTATTAAATCAGCATTAAAATCAGAATTTAAATTAGTATCAAAATTGCATCTGACATGTGATATAAACAGCCTGCAGGAGAGGACAGCTAAAACCAAGCAGGTGTTATTTTAATGTGCTGACAGTCGCATAAAAAAGGCTCAGTCCTTCACATTTGTGTGGGCATGGAAAAAACTGATAACAAATATAACAGCAGTGTGTTATAACGTTTCATCATTTCCCCCCTATCAGCCAGTCATCTGTAGGAAATGGTTACAATTTAAAATAAAACTCGGCTAGAACAATATTCCTCTGTCCTCCTTCATTACTTTCCCAGAGCACTATTTGGTAGTGTGTGACAGCCAGGCTACTGCTGTTTGAGATACAATCTGAACACACTGGTCCTCATCACTCATTTCTTTATACACTTATGGATACATTTGGAAACATTTACATTATAATGAACTTTAAACAGCACAAACGTCATTCCCCTTCCTTGTAACCCAGATGACAAATAACAATCGCCAGTTTTTAATTTTCTCTCGTATCATCTCTGAGCACTTCAAAGTGTTGCATATCAGAGTGAAGATAAGAAACAAAGAAGAGAGATCTGTGGGAGAGTGAGCGATGCCATGGTTCATGTGTCAGACACAACACTGGTCTTGTGATCTTTCACACACCCGTTCTCTTCTTCTTGTTGATGTTCACCTTTCCCCTCTATCACCAAACCCAAGAACACCTCCCTCTCTTTTTCATATGCATAAACATTTAACGCTGGACGCTCCTGGATCAAATGCTTTATTTACCTGATGTTTAAATCAAGGATTGCAAACACTTGGATCAAACTGAAGAACTACTGCATACTAGCAGTCTTTAACAAAATGGCAGAAAATATTCAAAATCTTTGATATAGTATTGTCAACAAATCCCAAGGATGTAAACTTTTAAAAACACATCATAAACATTAACTTTCATTAAAAATAAAAAAACTTTGCACAGTTTTGCACTTTAGTTTTTAGCAAATACTACTCAATTATAAGTACATATTTAACTTAATATTACTTACTTAAGATACATTTTGTACGCTAGTGAGTAATTATGATAGCAGAATTGTGCCATAATCTACCAGGATGCCTCTGCAATGGGTGATTAAAATTGCCATAATCACACATCTTCAGTGATATCAGTGCAGTGAGGTACCTGCATACTAAAAAACAATAACCAATACCCAGCTGCAGCCTGTTTACATAAGTTAAGTATCCACTGACATACCACCAACCTACAGATGCAGACTCCCCAACTCATCCTCTCTGCACTCCACTGTAAACAAATAAATGAACTTCTAGTATGCCATGCATACTTTCTCCTATACATGTATACGTATATACATATATAATTAACTGAATATATAGTTTATATTATTCTATTTTAAAATATTTGTATATACTGTATGTTCTGTGTGTGTAGCATGGACTGACATTTCATTGCACAACCCTGGGTTGTAAAATGACAAATAAATTAACCTTGATACCTTGACTCAAAATGAACTACAGTAATATTGTAATGAAGGTACATGTCAACCAGCCAAATCGTGTGGCTTAATTATGTATTTTTAAAATTGTATTTGGGCATCACGATGTATTATTATTATTTTTTTTGCTGACAGGATCAATTTCTTGCCTGATTTGTTTGTTGACAATAAAGTATCTAAATATTCTGAGCGAGCACAATTGTTGGACATTTGATATTTTGAGTTTACATCAATATGCGATTAAACTGTCAGCTAAAGTTTAAGAGCAATTAAAATTGTGTTTATATGCATGGATATTTGTGTTTACTAATGTTGTAATGTTGTAATGCAGGGTTGAGCTTTTACAAATCAAAGATGAATATATAGTAGTTCATAGCAGTCACAGTTTGTCTTTCAAAAACATGCATAAAGCTGTATAAATTAAAACATTTAAACAAGGCTATAAATTATTACAGTACATCTCGCTCATGGACTTAGCTATGAATTCAGTGGTGGACGGTCATAATCATATTGTAGAGTGCAGTCACTGGGCAATGTATGATTTTTCGTTTATCAAACTAAACAGCAAATGCAGGAATAGCTGAAGGATGAATGAATGTCGGAAAAAAAATACACAGACGTACGCTTTTAAAAATAAGATAAATGTTTAAAATGTGTTCTGCTGAACAAATTATGTCTCATCCCCACAGGTGTCTGTGTGTCAGCATCAAGGCCAGACTTTATCACTTCTTTACAGTAAACCACAGCCTCTTCTACGCTGTCACACCCTAGCAGCTGTGGTCAGTCGTGAGTAGTCATCAGAAAACATTTCTAGATATCTCTAGCGGTTAATGTCTGTTGTCTCATTCTGAGACAAGTTTACAGGATGACAGGATGAGGTATGTGCACGATGATGGGAAAATATACTGCAATTATGTAACTATGACCACACAAGTCTTGACTTTAGGGAAATACCACTTTATAGAAATTTCTCAAAATCAGGAAGTTTTGTTTTTGTACTGGAAAGCTATAGATTAGTTGTTACTGCTGGTAATGCTGATTATTATTTAGTAAATTTAATAGAATAGGAAAAATAATTTATTTCAAGCACATTCTAACTTTTGTGAGAAAGAAAACAGTCGTCTTGTCTCTGAGCAACTTATTTCAATATTTGGAAAGTTTTACCAGTTGTCTGTTCTCTTTCAACATCATATCTATCAGCGCTAATGAACAGTATCTCAGAAGCAAAGGGTCACACAGTTTAACATGCCTCTAATTAGTATTTCTGAGATCTGGAATGTATAGCTTCAAGCCAAATATTGTGCAATGTTTCCCCAATTGAAACAAATTGATTCTTTGTACGACTGTGCATTTTAAACTCTTATTGCTCCTCCTATCCTGTGAGTGTGTTTATATTAAACAAGACAAGAGACCACTCCATCATTAACGGAGCTCCAGTTTTACAGCAGTGACTCAATCTATCCAGAAAGAAACGGCAGAATTACGTTTTTATTTTTGTTTTTTTGCTGCTGCTGCTGCTGCTGCCATTAGGTTGAAACAGAGCACACACATTCCACATAGGGGGATTAATGACCTCAGATAGCTCAACACCACAAACGCAAACTCGCTTTGATTGATTGCTGCAGTCTTTGGTGTGATATGATGCTGGTCATTAAGTGATATGGCAAGATAACAGTGGTATTTCACGTACCAACCATCGCTGCAGATCGCTAGCTACAGTACTGCCAAGTCAGCAACATCTAGGAGGCTGATAAAAGAACAAACTCATTCTAATTGAATGAACAAAAGAAATAGTATGTGAATTCATTTAACTAGGATGGAGGTGAGTAGCTGTGCTGCCTGATTGACGATCTGGTGGTAGAGGAGCTAAGGGGTCACAGAGACTCAACACAGTAGACCATAAGCATAAGCATTCAGTAAGGTGAATGTACACGGCATATGCACATGGTATGACCTTTTTGACTGGGGGTCTTGTTAAAGCTGCATAAATTAACTTGTAGCCAGTAGGGGGCAGAAAACACACTGATGGATACAAATACACAACATCACTGGCTAATGAAGATTTCATACGTTTACATCCAGTAGATACAGAGCAACATTAGCATTCATATAGTTTCTGACCACCTGAGAAATGTACTTAAAATATTCAATCTTCATTTAGCTCTGGTTTGTTCTGGCACTTTAATTTACTGGTTGCTCTACTCTGTTGGCCAGCTACTGACTAAATATGGTCTGCCAGTTGGTGTGGGCACAGTACAACTGGT
Source organism: Larimichthys crocea (assembly GCF_000972845.2). NCBI lineage: Eukaryota > Metazoa > Chordata > Actinopteri > Sciaenidae > Larimichthys > Larimichthys crocea. The sequence continues at coordinate 16,329,203 of NC_040018.1, read as the reverse complement.
TTATCGTCACCGTGTCACCGTTGGTCAGGCCCAAACCATTTGCAAGTCATAAAACAATGAGCTACAAAACAAAGAGGCTATAGCAAGTTTGTTTTGATGCTTGCAGCCTGAGGAGTTATTCATGGCTGCAACTATGTAAACATTTTCATAATCAATTAATCAATTATTTAATTGAATTTTAGTATTTTCTTGTTTAAGTAATTAATTAAATGGTCTATAAAATGTCAAAAAGTTCACAAAGCCTATGGTGATGATATTAAATTTCATGTTTTGTCCAACCAACAGAAGATATCAAAAGATAGTCCATTTACAATTACATGTACCAAAGACAGAGAATATGGAACTAGGAAATGTTCGGCAGTTTTGTCTAAAATATTACCTTCTCAACAATGAATCAAGTATGAAATTACATTCCAATTACTTTTCAGTAGTCTAACTAATCAGTTAACTGACTAAGCATCTCAGCTGTAGAGTTACTGAGCGTAATATAAAGAGGTAAAAGTGGGGAAAGTGACAATAGGATAATGGTTTGTAAAGATAAAATCATGGATAATGACAGAAGTTTCTCCCTTTTAACATAATATAACAACTGCTTTATAGTACTGAACTAGCTACTATAAATAAGTGTTTATTGGCTCAAATCTTACCGTATATGAAAGCTGAGCTGAGATATGATGTTGAACAAGTCATTAACAGCGGTTAAGCAGCTTGTGCTGTAACTGTTGGATGACAGTCATGCATGCATATTAACAAAACAGCATGTAAAGGGTTCATAAAATATCTCTGTAGTTGTGGGGGCTCCACATGATTTTGCATGCCTGGGACCATTGTGGACTCTGGACTCGTCTCTGTTTAATATATTGGCTTTGTTTGTTTATTTGTTTCTTGTATTTGTGTGTGTGTGCGGGAAGGGCGGGTGAGTCAGCTTATAAGTAATTAAGAATCTATTTGCCCCACCTAGGGAAGCAGGGAAGTTACTCATGCGATGCACTCTGACAAGGTCACTGGCTGATAGATGAGCCTGAGCAAGGGGATTTTTCCGAGATTGTGAAGGCAAGCAGAACTGTGGGAACCAGACAATTAGTGGGTGGAAGGTAGGTAGCCATGTTGGATGATGACCATGAGACTGGCTTACATGGATACTCACCACTTGGCTAGTTGACAGAGAGAGAGCAGACACCTGGGCTCAACTAACTCTTAACACACAGTCATTTATCTTTGAGGGGGCTGAGCAGGCAATTTGCCAGCCGTTTAGGAAGAGCATGTGCTATTTCCAATCAAACAAACATGGATGGGGTCAGTATAGACATATTGACAAGGCAAATATTTCAGAGGTGATTTGTTCTACAAATAAACATCAATAGATATTCATTTCGGATTATCTGTAGTAAGCTTTTGTCTTATGCATTCCCTAGATTTTACTATAAGGTTAAGCAAATATAGAAACAGGATCATACACCATCACACATGCTGACAGACATATTTGTTTAACACAATATACAGTACGTGTCTATCAAAACGTAGTGTGTGTTTTTATTACAGAGAACTATTTGCAAGTGAAAAAAAATAAAAGTCCTCAATTTAGAGTTACGTAATTTACATAAAAAATGGAGTGGAGCTGTTGCAACAAGTCTCGGAAAATAGAAAAAGTTCAGTAAAGAGGAGAGAAGTGGTGAGAAAATTGATGATTAATCATGAAAAATGATTTAACATAGAACATACATTTGTAACGCAATGTCAAATGAAATTAGTTTACTTTTGCAATATCTGTAATGATTTCACAACCTTAAGGGAACCAAAAAAAAAAAAAAAAAGCAGAATGACTAACGTTCTACATACATACCAACATAAAACATCCAATCAGACATGAGTAAAAAAGTGTCAGAAAACATGGCTGATCTCTGCTGCTAGATTGCTTCTACATTTTGTGAAGACTACATTGCCAAGCTGGATTTAGAATGACATAAAACAGACTAAATCTTAGTTTAATAGTTGTACCAGGTACAGTCTCCTTGGAGTTAAAAGGTTTTACTGCAGTCCAACATCCATTGCTATTTTTGGGACATTCTGTCATGCATATTATAAAGGCTATTAAGCATCATAACACACTGTGGCATTTTAAAGACCTTTTAAAGAAGACAAAAACAATGTCTCAAATGCACCTGGAGCTTCAAAGCCCCCAAAACTCTTATTTTGGACTTGAAATACACCAGGCACTTGACAACAGCTGTTAATCAGATAATGAAAACCTCACAGTTACACAAGCACACTTGTGGAGAAGCAGCTATAAATTCTTTGCAGTGACAGCGTACGAGGGCAGGGAGAGATTGAGGGTGGGATTTGGTACCAGGCACTTGCCTTCCCAATAGAATGACGCATCATACCAGCACTATGGTGAAACACTCTATCAGCCAGTTCCTCTTAGCAGACTATTTTAAGGCATCTACCCTGCTGAATACAACTTGCTTGGTTCCCTAACAGTAACTGTGGGTTTATGGAACAAGCAGGCTTTCTAAGAATAATGACACATGGCATGATTTGTCCTCTATAGTCCAGAAATCCCGCAAATACACTTTTTTTTGTGTGTGTGTGTGTGTGTGTGTGTGTGACTGATGAACTGATGAGCTGTAGGGAAGCTTGACACTCCACAACAGCCTCACTTTGGGACACAGCTCACAACACCTCAAACATTCGTAACCTGACCTACATAGTTTTAGTTTGAACTCTTCCTCCACTTACCCTCTTCACCTCAACTCACCTCAATCACCAAGTGACCTGCCATGGTACCAATACGCAGGATCCCATTTGGTACAGAGCGCACCCATAGGTCAGCAGGGGTACGGTGGAAGAGTGCTGCCCTCTGACACCGATAGTGTTTCCGGGTTGGAAAGCTCTGGGTCAAGGCCTGCCATGGTGGTCCATTCAGATGGGCCTGCAGCTCAATCAGATAACCTCTTATGGGGATGAGGTTCATCGCTGTAAATCTCATCCAAGACATCCAGGGTTAATCCCCCCAAAGAGGAGATTGATATCTGGATAAGAGAGAATGAAAGAGTAAGATGTGGTGGTGGAAGTCTGGTTGACTGATAAAAATTTAGGAGGTCATCTGACCTCTGAAGGAAGGTGGATGCACAAGCTGAAGCTATGCAGCACACACAGAGAGGTATTTCAGTCCAATAATTCATGTGCATTATAGTGGGCCATTTTTTTTTTTATTATTACACATACTCTTGGACAATGTAGGGGAGAGGGTCTCATCACAATCAGCCATGAGACATCCCTCCACGGCGCTTCAGGCTGAGTTACTGCGTCTTTAACAGCATGACCCGGATCCAGAAGAGTTTCACCGGCACTGTTTCCTTTTCTTTTCCGCTCAGGTCTCGGCAGTGGTGGGAGCGTGGATTTCATCATCTGGGCTCATAAAAATCACCTAAAATGAGCGTCCCGGCGTTTATCGATATTACGGAAGAAGACCAGGTACGACACATGTCTCTTGAAAACTCATTTTCCATCATTTCCAGTCCGCCGATGACTCGATAAACATGATCTAACCAGCTAATGTAGCATGTTAGCTGGCTGTTAGCTCCATGCTGATTATGTGACATATGTGGGAGCATGTGATGAGTAGTTACACCATCAAACTTACCGCCAGAGCGGCTTGTGTGTGATTTAGTTAAGACTCGTCTCTTTAAGCAGCTTGCAGCTCAGTGTGTCTGTGGCTAACAGTGACACACATGTCAATAATAAAGGTTAAGGACGACGTTAGCTTTGAATGCTAGCTGCCTAGCCAGACATCCAAAATAAACAAAGAAAACAGCAAACCACTCAAAGCGTCCTGTGTGCCAGACAAACACAGCTGACGGCTCAAGTTTTAGACAAAAGATGAACAGCTGATTGTGGCAGATATTCCTGTGATTGAAAAACAAAGAGATCAAGTCTTTATGCTAACTATTATAGCTACATTCTTTTGTTTTTATACACACTGTCACACTTGTTTTGTTTGTTTCTTAACCATTTATGTTGCTGTGTTGTGTTGCAGGCCTCAGAGCTGAGAGCCTACATGAAGTCCAAAGGAGCCGAGATATCAGAAGAAAACTCTGAGGGTGGACTTCATGTTGATCTGGCTCAGATCATCGAGGCGTGTGATGTGTGTCTCAAGGACGACGACAAAGGTAAAGGATGATGATGCGGCCGCATCCTGCTTCTTTTATATAAATCGGACAATAACAGACTGGCAACAAAGCCGCCATCACACCAGTGGGAACCACACATGCAGATAACACCCGTACATCTTCTCTTCGCCAGACACTTGGAACAAAAAAAAAATCTCAAATTTCACTGATCAGATACAGATTTTAACGGGTCTAATGTCCTGTCCTTGTGTTTCTTCGCCCAGCCATTTTGTTTTCTTCTGTGTTTTGTTTGTAGTAATTCGACCATGAAGGCCTGATTCACGTTCATGTTGAGATGTGTCTGCTACTTAAACTCTTTAATATTTGCGGGCTCTTATGCGTATAATAATAATAGCAAAGATAAAGACAAAAAAGAAAACACTGAAAAAGAAGGTGTGTCCAATCTTTTGTCAGACACTGTATGTGGGATGCAACTGACTCTGATACTACTTCTGATAACAGTTTCTAATTCCCTGTGTGCCATCTCTCTGAATCCCTCTGCAGATGTAGAGAGTGTGATGAACAGCATCGTGTCTCTGCTGTTGATCCTGGAGACAGACAAGCAGGAGGCTCTCATTGAAAGTCTGTGTGAGAAACTGGTGAAGTTCCGTGAAGGAGAGAGGCCCTCCCTCAGGATGCAGCTGTGAGTCATTTTACTTTTTACAGCCGTGCCTGTCTTCATTGTCATTCATGAATCTGTGACAGGACAAAAGTTTACAGCTCTGATGCATGAAAAACTAACCAGATCATTGTTTTGATGTTGATGAGTAAGTAAAAGTAAAATAAGTGACCTTGTTGTTAATGTAAAAATGTCCCAAAACCAGTGCCTGGTCCGTTCATGTATTCATATCTCTTTTGCTCATTATTTCTCTGCAGAGCATGTCTGATTGTCAGTATAGACTATAGAGGTAGGGACTGTCTACTAGTTAATCGATCACAGACAGCTTCATTCTCTTGGACAGATAAATACTAAAATTAGTCACCAGATACACTATTAATATACTTGGTGGCCAGCCCAAATGAAGTGTGGGGGGAAATACTGAACATCGACAGCCAAGAAAGCAGCTATCAAAACAGGCGACATGTTTTGAGAAAACTCAAATCTCAATTCAAACGTGACGTATCTCTTCTATGTTTTGATGTTACAGGCTGAGTAACCTGTTCCATGGCATGGATGAGAACACTCCAGTGAGGTACACTGTCTTCTGCAGCCTCATCAAGGTGGCGGCAACTTGTAATGCCATCTCTTTCATCCCCACTGACCTTGATCAGGTATATCTACACTCTGATTAACTGACTATGAACACTGCAAGACAGATGCTGTGTATTTCTTAGCTTTGAGCTGCGGATGATGACATGTTTGTGCTGCTTCTCAGGTACGCAAGTGGATTATCGACTGGAACCTGAACACAGAGAAGAAGCACGTACTCTTGAGGCTTGTGTATGAAGCATTGGTTGACTGCAAAAAAAGGTAACTACATATAAGGTCATGTGTATAAAATCCATATTTTTGAAGAGAAGCAGAAATACGACTACACAGTATTGAAGATTTAGAAATTTGTGCATGATATATGTTCATTTTATGCATATGTATATGTTTCTTTGTTATCCTTTAAGTAAATCATGTCTGTACAAAAGAGGTTTGCAACAGTGTATTCACTCATTTCACAGTGAGGCTGCAGCAAAAGTCATGGTTGAGCTGCTGGGAAGTTACACAGAAGACAATGCTTCACAGGCACGCGTTGACGCCCACAGGTAAACTTGGAGACCCCGTTTAACATTTCTAATCAAGCCTCGATATAATGTACATGCCTCAAACGTACGTGTCTCTCATCTTTATAGATGTATCGTCCGTGCTCTTAAAGACCCAAACACCTTCCTGATCGACCACCTGCTCACCCTGAAACCTGTTCGCTTCCTGGAGGGAGAGCTCATCCATGATGTGAGTACTGAAGGATGCGCAGTGTTCAGTGGCGTTAAATATTCAAAACACATCACTTGCATTGTCAGACCTACCCTAGTATCTAGAATCCCAATCATTGATTTCACTTAATTAGTTAATGAAAAATGTGTCTTTGTGAACGCCACTCATAAAGCACATCTATTGTTTTTGTGAAGAGTTGTGTTGTCACGCAATTAGAATTACAATGTTTTACCTGGGTCTTGAGTGCATTTTTGTTGTGACAGGGATAGCTAAGGGAAGCATAACCCAATATAATGTATATAAATGTCAACCAGTTAAAAAAAGATTGAATGCTGATCAGCCAGAAAGTTTGCCCATTACCTGATGTTGAGACAATGAAAAATATCAGGGTGTGTCTCTGTGTAAGATTTTTCATAGGCCAACAGGCTGGTATTTCTAAAGGCAATACTTGTTTAGCCCAATGTTCATTAAGGACAAGATTTCTTCACTGAAGCCAGTATGATGTGCATTCCATTTATCAGTCTACTTTCAGGTGATCCAAACGTGTTTCTCACAATGGCATTTCTCTTTTTCAGCTACTAACCATTTTCGTGAGCGCAAAACTAGCAGCATACGTAAAGTTTTACCAGAGTAACAAAGACTTCATTGATTCTCTGGGTAAGTAGCTTGACATGCATCCGTTTCACACACAAAGACACACACACTGACCAGGTTTAAAAGTACAGTAGACGGGTTAATTAATGAGAAAAAAAAATGCCCTGCAATACTGTTTTGTGTTATAATACTGCCACTTTTAAAGAGTCTGTGAAGGGAGTTACAACTTAAATTGTTTAGTCTTTGAGAACTAGTGTTTCAACATAATTCATACACCTCTAACATACTGCTGTTGCTATGATGCTAAGGGGGTACACGGGGGGAAATTACCAGATTTCTAAGAGGGAGAATAAACTTGTGATTTTAATATATTGGCAAATTGTTTTCCATATAAATTACCCCTTGCAGTACGAAAATAAACTTGAAGACCATAAACTAAGACTTAAACCATCTTTTCCGATTAGAAATGACCGCGTCTGTAGAATATAAAAACTGATCCAATGCACTGCACTCTGTTGACACAGTCCAGGAATGTGTGCGTGTCAGCACTGTGTCTCTTTCTCACTACTGAAGGCTTAACTGTAATTACAAGCATGTGTAGGATGGACTCTCAAAACAGACAATGTGGAGTGTTGTTTGTGTTAATGAGAAGATTCCCTGACTGCATGCTCCTAAATGTAGAAACAATTATCACAGGGAAACTCCCTGAGTAAAGAGTAATCGACTGTGACTGTTTTGTGCTTAATGATCCCTGCGTGTTGCTCCACAGGCCTGTCTCACGAGCAAAACATGGCCAAGATGCGTCTGCTGACATTCATGGGCATGGCAGTGGAATTCAAGGAGATCTCCTTTGACACAATGCAACAGGAGCTGCAGATCGGAGCTGATGACGTTGAGGCGTTTGTCATTGACGGTACAAGAACTTCAGCTTACATTAACATATCTATCATTGTTTGTGGTGTTAGTTCACAGAAAGATTCAGTGGTGATCATAGGGCATAAGTAGGATTTTACAAACTACTGTGAGGAATAGGCATTGAACCAAGAATAACACTTTAAGTGTTTTGTGACTGGGATTAGATTCCTCCAATTTCATTTTCCAGGTGCATTCACTCTTAAAGCATTCTAGTGTCAGTTGTGAATTTTTATTGCTTTCTCTTCATACTCTTCGTTCCTGTCTTTCTTTCCAGCTGTTCGTACCAAGATGGTGTACTGCAAAATTGACCAGACACAGCGAAAAGTTGTTGTGAGGTAAGTGCTTTCATCAAACTGTCATGCAAGGCTTAACTCTGTTAAAGTTTGACTAAGTAAAGGTCTGTATTTCGAGGGGCGGTAATGGAAAATGTAGGGTTGGTACCAATCCAGACTTGACGTACTTTACCTGGATAATCTAAAAGCTGTCCTAACACTGGTGAGAGTGCACTTGTAAATGGTGTTGTTCATTAAGCATAAGCATGTCATTATCACTGACACGTCCCATTTATATTATTTCATATATCAAGTGCTTGTGACTATTGCATCAAATGTTATTTCAAAAGTTTGGACTTTTTTGTAATTCATATGAACCTCTTACTGGCATTGAGGATGAAAGCTGAAAGTGAAACTGAAGCTGAGCTAAAATTCTGTTGACGTAAAAACAACTTGAGATTCACATTTACCAGATTGTCTTTTATGGAGCCTTCTGTTTTTTTGTTTGTTTGTTTGTTTGTTTGTTTATGATTTGCCAAAACTAGATAATTATATTCCTAATTCTGGTTGAATCAGTCTGGTATCACTGGTTAAGGATGCTACGAGCCAGATTGGGCTGCAGAAAAATCTGTGTAGAAAGAAAAAGTATTATTAAATTTCCTTCAGAAAATATTTCCTGTTCCTTTTTTTAATTCACGTCTCCACATGGCTGTGATTTGAGGTTGGATGATGTCTAGTCCTAACTCATAGTTGCATTTACTATAGCTCTATGTTTTATTTCCTCAAAGTTGGAAGACATGACCTTGGCCTGCATTTATCTTGTCAATTTAACATTCTTGCTTTTCTGTTTCCACTCAATCAGCCACAGCACACATCGCACCTTTGGCAAGCAGCAGTGGCAGCAGCTGCATGACAGCCTCAGCGCCTGGAAGGCTAACCTAGCTACCGTCAAGACCAGTCTGCAAGCCCTGTCACCTTCTGCTTAATTCCACCTTAACCTGACTGTCTAGACTGCCTGACCCTCCATTCTTTTTCTGCTTTCCAAATCCTCTGACTGAAATGATCAGTTTTTATATTCATCCAATAAAAGAACAGTGGAGATCACCTGCGATTGCTTTTGTCTTGTCACTTAATCAAATCATTGCCAGAAATATTTTCAGTAATCTCATTAACACAGGAAGTTGTTATAACATACATGAAACTTACATTTGATCCAACTATTTCAAATTTGTCAAACACCCAAAAGCTAATTGTACCTTAATGGATAACAGATACAGTATATAATCAATCTTTTCAGACATCTGCCACCACTAGTTACCTTATCATCTTTTCATAAAGCCATACAGTGACTTTAATGGGGGCTTGTTCTGTAGCGGCTTTCAACATATGGTTTTGGTTAAAGGACAGCATGCCAGTATTAGATGAGCTGTGACTTTGGATGAGAAATAGCCTGCAATGAGAGGGTCACTTGTCTGGGAACACATGGGAGGTGACAATAGCAAAGTGAACTTAAGATGACCCTGTCTGCTGAGGTCAGAGCTGTATTACTGTAGCATCAACACTTCAAACTTGCGGTGAAAGCTGATTCACTGCCACTAAAGATTTGAACTGTTCCCCAGGTTGAAACATACTGTTCAGCAGTAGTCAGCATGAGTCACTGCTGCTTGATGCGCCCGAAAAGTGGAAAAACAAGCATTTCCAAATTCCAGTCTTAAGTTCATCCTGCCTTTGCCCCTTTATGTAAAGTGCCATTTATCCTGCACAGAAATCTGTTCTCAGGCAGCGGTCCAGAGCATTAGGATGTGAACTCTAATGATATATGGCTCAGGCATTAGGTGTAAAAGGGGTCTGTTGGAGTTCTCTCCCTCTGGGGCTGTGATGAAATCAGCACAAACTGACAAAGTGCAGACTACTGACATTGCACTCTTTGAATACCCACCCCCACCCCAAATACACAGTGCCTTTTCTTTGACTAATAAAGCCACAGCTCAGCCTGTTTACTTTTTTTTTTTGCCTCTTATTCTGTATCAAGTGAAGGCATAATCTGATCATTCCAGCTCTGAACACTAAAATATTTTTTACTCAGATTACATATGCATTAAAGGTATACATTCATCGCTGCTGTGTGTTCTTTTTCCTATCATACCAGAGGTCTGCAGAGGCTCACCGCTCACTTCTGTCCAGTTGTCCACAGGGAGCAGCATCTCTGACTCTTATCAGTGGGTGTAAATCACAAAACACATTCTCAGGAGCATAACCTCATCACAGCCACCCACAAGGTGGAGCATGGAGCAGATAGAAACTAATGTGACCGAGGCTTAAGAGAATGTTAGCAAAATCTTACATCTTGGTTTCCACCGTTAGGCATGTGCTTCTTTTTCTCTGCAAATGTTGACTTCTCAGCCACTTTTCTCATTCTGAATAGTAATCTTTCTCTCTAATTGTCTCTAATTTGTCTCACTGACTTTAAGTAACTGTTTTGCAGATGGTCCATCAGGTGAGATGTCCCAGATGTAAATACTGTGTGCTGTGGTTGGTTTATCTGATCTGCAAATGTCACGACCCCTTCTTATCGTATTCAGATAGAGCTAGTTCTGCATTGTTCGGTAATGAAAAGCAAATAAGGTGATTTTACATTGGGAGTTGAGCTAAGTTGAGTTAAATGGCCCCATTTTGTACATGTAGCTCAGGTTACCACTCTACACTTCTGATGTGGTTTAATTAAAATATCTATTACTGTTCACTGTGTGAATAACTGGAGGGGCCAGGCCCCTTTTTTGGGAACCACCACAGTAAATAGCTGCTTATACATTGATTAATCAGTATTAACAATATATTATTCTAATATAATAAATATTAAGTATTTTATATAAGTATTTTGAATTCCAGACATTTACACTGTGATACTGGTAGTTTTGCTTACATATAGGGTCTGAATTCTTCTTTTACCATTAGTCACTACTGTGTTTGAGCATGTATGCCACTGTGTGCTGATGTAGAATCACATGAATTCCTCAGCAGTGAGGCACTCTTACACATTGATACTGAGGTGGCACTATCATCTGACATCACACTCTAGATAAGGTCTAAAAATTATCATCTTCTTCACCCCTTTTCTTTATATCAACATTCCTCTGGGAAAAAAGTAAGACTCTGACAATATCCAGTCAAGTACAAGAGAGGGGCTCTCACTGCCCTTCAATTAGCACCATCCAGTAGTCAACCAGATAATGTTCAATTGCATCCTATCTCTGCTTTACATAAACACTGACCAAGAGGCCCAGTGGCTCAGAGACAGATATGTGTATTTACATGGAGAGTTTGAAACATAAACACAGTTCTGGAAAACTTTATCTTCAGTGCTTGCTGCATATTTTGCTGTTTGTTGTGTCTCTAAAGTTGCTATACAGTACTCACCTTTTTTTTATGTTGGAACAAGCAAATCTACATGTTTTTTTTGTTTGTTTTTTTTATGCTGCTTTTCTGGCAAAACAACTCCATTGCCTCTGACACAACCTTTTCCCATACAAGGCCTGTGCACAGTCAAGTGTAGTTACCAGCTCCTGAGAAATTTTGAGAGAGGCAGTTTAGTGCTTTTAAAAGATTAATCATGTAAAAAGCTTGGATCATATTACAACAGTAATTCTGTTAGAAGCACAGATACAACATTGTAAAGACGAAAAAGAGACTGAAGCAGTTCAGATGTTTAGGCTAAAGTAATGGCATTTGTCCTTTGAAAAGTCATTAAAATGAGATGGCTCTTTAAATCTTAGTAAAGCTTAGGTGGAAAGATCAACCAGAGGCCTTACGACTAAACAAAATCATGGTGTCAGTGTCTAAAATGATCAGGATCTCAACTACATTAAATACTAAGGACTATGTAAGCATAGTGCTCATTCATATATAGATATATGTTTTGGGAGTTAGTGTATTAAAAAGCCTTTGCTACTGACAATTATTCGTTCTTTTATATATATATATATATATATATATATATAGGACTGTATGTAAATATGTCCTCTTTTTCTTTACATTTTTAGATTCATATTTAGTTTTCAGAGCAACAACTAAAAATCATCTTGAAACATACGCCAAGTTATTGAGTGTTTGTGCTCAAAGAGTGAAGACCTAAAAAAAAAAAAAAAATGATTTGGCTTTGGGAGGAGTTCAGCTGTGGCATCTGACTCAGAGGCACATGTCAGATGATGTTATGTGTAAATCCTCTTTAAAACCTCGGTGTGAAATGACTCACCTTCACTTTCGTGGTTTCAGCTGCCACCTGGCGGCCACTTTCTCCCTCACACACTTTTATCACAGTACTCAGGTGAACGTGGTCGATTGGTTGAGTCTGCGCAGGTAGTTTCGGAAGAGCTGACAACGTAGTGTTGGGAGTAAACAAAAGCTTGTGGGGTTTTTTTTTTTAACACACCGCGGCTGTCTTGGGTTGTTCAGGAAGCTACCACAGCTTATATTTTATTGTAATTTACCTGTAAATAATGAGCCGCGTTAAACTTTTTCAAAGTACGTTGCTCGACACAGCTGTTGTTTGGGATTTTCGCTGAACGTTTCCTGATTCATCTTATCACCGTCGAAACTCCCGATACCACTCCTGATAGGTTTGTCGGTGTTGAACTCTGCCCGTCATCATTATGTGCCACTTTTCACCATAGGTAATGTAGAATACAGGTGTTTGTTGGTGGTTGGTTAAAGAAAAGTGTACATATAGTGGTTTGAACGAGCTGGGTTGCGTTGTTAAATGGTACTCTGCCCTCTCGAGACCGTCAATTAATGCCCCACCCGTTATACGCGCGCAGGTGCACGCGTTACCATGTTGTTTCATCTGTTCATACTCCTTCAACTCCTACCATGTGGAGATCTGGCCTGTATGAGGAGGTTACAGTCGACACAGAAAGGAGAACAAGACCAAGAAGGTGAGATATCTATGTGACCTATGGTGTGCACGCCCACATCAGTGATCAGACCGGCCTGTAAAGGGTTAAACTCCTCACAATGATTTGAGTGTTTGGTAGTTTTGAGAAGTTATTCAAGAGATTTCTGCAGCAAAAAAATATTCATTTGTAAAGTTTTATAGCTTTTGGAAGTGGACATGATTTAAGAGGGTAGTGCATTTTTTCATAGTAATCTATTGGAGATTAGAAAAATATAAAGATTTGGAATTCCAAAATTTGTCAAGATGGAGGCTTTCATACAAAAGATTGTGCCCTATGTACTAACACAGCCAAAATGAAGCATAGAAACAAATGTTGCCCCAAATGGACAAAAATGTCCATAGTGACACACGAGAGAGAATCATCTTTTTTTGCTTCCCAGTGTTTGTAGATGAGGGGGACGCAAATTCGTTCCTGGGTCGTCACCTGCTGTTCAACCGGTTTGACTTTGAGATTTTCGTTCCTGGAAATCTGGAAAGGGAGTGTTATGAAGAAAGATGCAGTTACGAAGAGGCAAGGGAGGTCTTTGAGAACATCCCTGCTACAGTTAAGTAATGGTGTTCACTGAGATCACTTCATGAGCGTAAAGAGGCAGGAGGCCTAACAGCTTACAGAGTCCACCACTAATGATGTTTTGTTTTGCAGGATGAGTTTTGGAAGAAATACACAGCAGGTAAGAGAGAAATAAAACCTCTATCTCTTTCTTAGAACAATTTAATCATAAACCAAAGTGGTGTGCAAGTGTGTTTTGTTGAGGAAGGTTAATTATGTTGTAGGTGCTTTCAAAACCTGTTTCACCACTTGTTCAGCAGTGCACAGCAGCTTGAAAAAATGCTAGGTCTGCAACCCAGTGTGTTGCTTAACCTCCACTTCAGGATCTGTACTGAAAATCATACTATATTTCATTGTGCTCTGAAATTGATTGTCAATATCAGATTTTTTTTTAAAAAAAGGAACCACCCTGTGTAGTGAGGTGGCTGCTTTTTATAACATCCTGTTCAACACTGTTCACATATTCACTGTAGTCTGTAATGATCCACAGATAAAGACAAGGGCAGTCGGGTTGATGTGACATCTCTTTTGGTGGGACTGATTGCTGGTGGAGTGGCCCTCGTTATCGTTTGCCTACTGGTCTGGTATTTCTGTCAAGGCAATTGCAAGAGCGGCCGCACAAAGTGAGTGAGAGGGTCTTTATTACTAGTAGTGTCAGCCACGTTATTCACGCACAGTTTCGTTTTCATTTTCACTGTAGTATGGGACTGCTACCACCTTAGCTAGTACAACTCCTTTGCATTCAAAACCTGGAACACCATATCTGAGTTTGGACATTTTATGTGCTAAAGGTTTTTACAGTATAATTTGATATTTCTCTTGTTCAGTATATATTGTTCTTACCTGTCCAGTTTTCAGTTATTCTACAGTTACCTATATAATGAAAATGGAGGGAAATGTCACAGTTTCCAAGTTTTGTCTCATGAAACTCAAAGATAGTAAATTTACGATCATCATACATGACAAATACAAGCATCAGATAGTCACAGTTAAGAAGCTTGAATCAATGTGTGATCAGTATCTTTGCTTGAAAAATGACTGAAATGAAAGCTCTTACAGTGGTATAACAAGAATAAAAGTCCTCAATACTTAACTAGGTCACATATGAACAGCATGATAAGATAAGACACTCCTTTCACAGCTCCATACGGCGACCAAGGAGGAGTAATGCTTCTGTAGTGATACGACGGCTAGAGGAGGTGTCCTTACAGCCTGTGCTCCCACCTGGTTCTCCACCCCCTATGGATGATATTGACCCCCCAGGGCTGCCTTCCTATGAGCAGGCAATTGCTAAAAGTGGACAGCATGATGCCCCACCTCCTCCCTATCCTGGGTATTTACATATGCATATTTGTATCTGCAGTTATGTCATAACTCCTTTTTCAAGTTTTTCCTCATAGATAACAATCGATGATGCAGTCGCAGACAGGTAATTCACACGTCTTTATAACATGTTTTCTTGTTTCTGGTTTTAGCTCACGGCATGGAAGTATTCGGCGATAGTATCTTCAGGACAGCACATCAGCACGTCTGTCAACATTGAGCAGACAATTTACAGCTAATGTTTACACTGTGCTGCTCTGCTTTACATTTTATAACAGTTTTCATCATAATAAGATTTAAACAGTGCCTTATGCCTCCTGGTCATCACTCTGATTATTCTTTCTGGTCCATTGTTGTACCTCTTTCCTTAACAGTATAATCTTGTCTTAACCTGCTGGTGCCAAAATGTATTTTTGCGGTAACCTCTCTTAACTATTTTTACAGATGTGATTATGCTTTGTAATATAAACCCAAACCTGTGGTGAAGCTTTATAATACATTGTTCCAGTGTGCTGCTTTTTGTGTAAATGAAAATGAAGAATCAATAAGTGTTGGACATGAGAGCTTTAAGCTGCTGCCCGTAAAAGGAGCAGCTGCTTTGGACACAGCACGCATAGAAGAGCTGAGAACAAGATGTTGTTTAATTACATGATAAGTATTAATTGCAGTCAGAGATAGACAGACTGTTTATGTGGTTATAGGCGTCCTGGCTCTTTCAGAAGGTAAATAATAACAGCAAAATTGATTTTAATGGCATGATGGTTAATATTGTTAATGTATTAAAGTAAATGTTTTTAAGGATAATTTAAGTGTTTTGATGCTCATCTTACTTTATTAAGACTTACTTTGTATTTTCAGCTGTGTATCTTCATCTTTTACCCTTTTTATTTTAATTTTCTAAATGTGCAGATTTTCTTTCTGAGAAAGCTTTTTTAATATGTGAGTGTCTACACTGTGGTTCATTATTAATTGTACTATAAACAGATGGAGACGAAAGCTCTTTAAAGGCAGTTTCACATCATTTTACACAGAAGGACTTAGAATATAATTTATAATTACACAATAAGGTTATAGTTGTGGTGAATAAGAGGGCTAAAAAATGTCAGGGGCTGTGATGGATGCTGCATAGTTTGAATAAGTTTGAACCATTATACAAACCCGTTGAATGCTGGTGTCTCAGAAGAGATAAAATGCATTATGCTTCTGTAAATTACCAAAGTTTCCTCATGACAGTATGGGCATTTGTTGAGGGATAGTTTTGTTGAAGAGAGCGAGAGAGAGAGAGTAGATCTGAAGCATGACTACTTGAAATGAAATTCATTCATGCATGTTTTAAATAAAATGGATATTTTAATTATTTTTGTGTCTGCTGCGTGTGCGTGATGGATTTGTATTTACTGTATTTATTCGCACTCGAGATTCAGTGTGAATACGATCATTTTTGGTCAGTGACATTAGATTAAAATGATGTATTGTTTTACTGTGAAATAAACTAATGCAATATCCAAAGTGTAAAAATGACCAATCATCATCTTGTGTCACTGTCAATCAGATTTGAACACTCTGTTGTACAGTATGCAAAGTTGTGGTTAAAAAAAAAGTTTTAAACTACATGAATTAGCTGCAGGCTGTTGTGTTGTAGGGTTATCTCTTTTTTTTTAACAATAATAATACAGCAAATTTCTTCTAATGCAATAAACTAGTACACATTTCTTCTACTATTATACACAATACTACTTGAGATCATGGCATTATTCAATACATTTAATAAACAATCCATGCAGGGGTGGGCTTATAGCTTCATGTGGGGATTTTGTGATCCTATGACATTGCATAAAAATGTTTGTTTGTTGTTTTTTTTTAATCTGAAATGATCTCATGAGACATGCAGGTGGGAGACATGAAGTTTTTTTAGGTGGAAGAAAAACTACACAACTTCCAGCCAAAGTCTGCGGTGCATCCTGGGAAATAAAGTAACATGGGTACGTGAAACCATGCAGGGTCTGCACGGATCTCCATGACGGGGAGCTCAACAAATGTTAACCGAATCACTCGGAAGGTAAAAGGTGTACTTTTATCCAGAGTGTAGCACTGCTTCGCGGCGGCTTTGCTGGACTTTTGCAGCGCTCTGACGGGACTGCCTTAGCCCCTTGGTCGGTGGGTCGGTCGGTCGGTGGGTCGGACCCGGGCTTGCTGCTACGATGTGTGTCCGCTGCTCCACGAAGCTCCGTCGGGGAAGTGAATCTTTCACCGGATGATGGACAGGAACTACCCGACCTCCAGCTTTGCGGACGCGCTGGCTCCACCAGCACAGACCGTAGCTTCTTGGGCCTATGACCGCAGCACAGCTAGTGTCAAGCCAAGGTAAAAGATGAAGGAGAGGGCACCTTCCGAAGGAAATGTCGGTGATGGAGGGCCTAGCTTTAAAGTGCACAAGTCCTCGTTGTTATCGGGAGCACTGCAGGATCTGGAGAAATTTGGGGATTTGATCGGAGTTGTTGACTTGTCAGTGGTTTCGTAGCCGTTTCTTAAGAGACTCCCACCTTGCTAATTTTTCGCTAGCACACCGTATCCTCAGCATGGCCACTCACTCACTCACAGCAGAGTTAGTACAAACTAAAAGAGCAATTTACTCCAGCTATGTCTGGACAAAGTTGACCAGCTAGCCGGACTAAACTATCATTTTATCGGCCTGTTTTTTTTTTTTTTTTAAACCCACAGGTGCTCGCTTAAGCCAAAACAAGATAGGTAACCAGCTACCAAATGCTAGTCATGTCACTTCTGGCATTTCAAATCAGAGGTACACAGCTACTGGTGTTGTTACCTCACAGCCAAGAGGCGACGTGTCTGTACGTCTCTGCCATTGTTTTAGTTAGGAGAGTGTGTTTGAGTGTGTGAACTCATTGGATGTTTTTTGTACAGTAAAATCCTGCCAGAGTTGTAAATGTAAGAGCTCCAAACTCTTTTAGTCAAACTCAGGACAGATGAAGTGAGACGATCCACTGAATAAGAAGCAAAATATTATCCCCAATTTTGACTCTAATGATCAGTCATGTATGATATAAATGTTATGATGACCTCAGTTTCCACTTTGTCATATCAGTATGACCCAAATACTCTCTCTGTGTGTGTGTGTGTGTGTGTGTGTGTGTGTGTGTGTGTGGCTTTCGATTAAATGATACTGGTTAAACTGACATGTACTGTATTTGCTGATATTGCACAGGAAATGTAACTATATGTTTATTACTGTGGTTCGGTCTGATGTACTGAGCTGCATCAATATATTGTGAATAGTTTCTAATGCGCCATTAAAAACATATTTCAGTTTAACACTAACTACAACCTCAGTTATCAACATACAGTTTAATTAACACCTCTACGACGGTGTCTGTAAAAACAGAACCTCATTATCTGAAGAAGTGTTGAACATGTGCACAGTGTATTGGGCTTGGTTATATGTTAACTCAACTTTATAGTCAAATAGCAGATAAGGATTGCGCAACAAAAGATTATTTGTGTTGGTGCGTGTCTGTCTGGTGGACGGACAAGAAAAAGAGACGGATGACTCCTTTTCACCTCTGTGTTCTTTCACAGATGTTTACCTTCTGGACAAAGAAAAAAAAAAAGGAACACGTTGCATTAGGCTGGCTGCTTCTGATTATCTCTGATTTTATTTTTGTTTCCTGTGATTTTTTTTTTTCCCCCTGGAGAATATAAAATCATCCCCCCTTAATTGGCTCATGCAAACTTTATCAGTACCTCACACCAACAGTAATCTGTTTTTATTTTAACAGTGACCGGCGAATTCACAAACTGTTTCACAGTTGTCACAGCCGTTTAGATGTGACTGTTAAATCGTAGTATAAGTTACCAGTTATAGTTGGAATAGCCAAACATTTAAAACTGCTTATTCCCACTGAGATGACTGTAAATGATGTAAACAGCCTCTTAGCTGTGTTTTTTATTAGCACGATCAGGTTCTTATTTTCTGGATAAATGGATGTCCATATTTGTGGTAGCCTAAACGATGTTACTGACTTTCTTCTGTGATAGAACAAATACATGCAAAATCATTTAAAAATTAGTGTTTTTTTACCACATTAGTTACAATGGGTAATGCGTCGGGCATATGCAGGGTTGAGTTGTTATAAACTATATTTAGATACTGAGCTTGTTACTCAGTAGACAGCCAAGACTTGGCAGAATTAATAATTGAAAACAAGTATTCTGTGTGTCAACAGAAGTCCTTTACTTGGCTCATACATAGTTGGGTGCCGTACTGCTCCTTTTTTTAAGGTGTGATGTCTCATGTATGTGTTTTGTGTTTGTGTTTGTTGATTCAGTTCCAGTTATGGTGCAGCACACCTTGATGCAGAGCTCCTCCAGCGGCAAAGCTACACTTCCACCCACCAGCTTCCTACCTACACTACATCACACCTTCCTGCTGGAGCAGGTGAGTTATAAATGCTTTACACATTACTATTAGGAGGTTAGTTAATCCACATAACTCAAGTACCTCCTACCCTTTGTCATGGGTAGTGGGTACTAGTCCTAGTACTTGTTATGCTGATATTCTTGGTGTTATATACTTTTTGAGATATCCCCTGCGTTGCATATGCTATCAATCAAAGTGGTTGATTTAAATCAGATTTTATTTGTGGCACTGAAAACATTGAAAAACAACAACAGTAATGGGTCCGGATAACAAACAGACCTTGCTGTAGATACATTTACTGGAGACATTTCTTCAGTAGAAACTTTCTGTTTTACATTATTTCAACATGTCATTTTCAAATGCTTTGAGCACTGTACGCTAAACTCTTTCCACCTTTTTTGTATTAGGGTGGAGGCCGACATTTCACAAGCAGATCTCTCATACTTTAGCACATAAACCAAAACTGTCTGTATGAGTGGATATTAAAGGATTCTTTTACAGCGTTTTTGTAATTTGGATGAACTATCCCTTTTTAAGGCTCTTATTTACTTGGCACGTAGGATTGTGTGTTTACTTCATTGCCCATATCTGTGGTTATGCTTCTTTTCCTTGTTTTACTGTCAACAGCACTCGACTCAAACAGTAATACTTCTGAGACCTCAATCATGAGCTTCCTGTCAGCCATGGAGTCTAGAAGCCTTCAGGCTGGTCCTGTTAGCGCTTCATTGCTTCCTCCTTTCAGACCCCCATCATGGCCTGCTGGTGAGAACACATCCACTCCTTCAATTTTAATTACACATTACCTATTGTGGTTTAGCTAGATAGTCCTGTTTTACCATGTATGTAGGCTTCTTATTTTAGTTGATTTAGCTGAGCTTTATCTGAGTTGTGATTACAGTATTGCTTTTGTGGTTGAGGAATCTTTTGTCAAATATGTATGTTTTTGGATGTGAATATGCGAGAAACATGTTCGCTGATCGCATTTATCCAAGAAGCTAATCATTCAATCTATGATCCAAAGTCCAGAATAGTCTTGCAGTTGCTGTGCACTAGACCAGGTCATATATTGTCGTAATATGTCCTAACAGAAGATGGACTACATATTAGGGGGGTAATATAAATAACTATTAAATGATCAATGACAATTAAAGGAAGTCTGCACCATGTGATTTGATTAAAGGTTGTTATATAGACTGTTGAAGCAATTAGTTTTGGCATGTTTTAATACTGAATAAAGATGAAAAATGAAGGCAAGGCTGAAACATAGACCTACAGCATAACCCTGAAAACTACCTGGAGAAGACTTTTACTGAACCAAATGAAGTTGTTTAGTGATGTCAGTATTTTTTGTGTTTCATGTATTGTGTATACAGGTTTATAGAGTTTTTAATTTATTATGCTTGCATTCTATCCACTCATGTTGCCTGTCCTATCCTTTTTATATTGTCTATTCTGTGCAATGCAGGTACCAACTCCTCCACCACAGAGTTGTATTTGACTGGTGCCCTGCCTTCTACTGCCACTTTTCCCTCTCCAGCTGCCCTGTCCTCCTATCAGCACACTAGTGCCTACCCTTCCAGGAGTTACGCTACCAACCCTTCCTTGGCTCTCCAGGATCCTGCCTTCAGCACTTCCACCAATGGCCTGTTTTCTCACCATGACCCCCTCCTTCATCTCAAATCGAGTCAGACTGTGCTTCCGACTGCACTGGCCTTCAACCATCTCTCTGCCCCAACTTTGGGCTCAACTCTGCCTGTCCAGTCCTCCACTTATCGCTCAGCCCAGGAGTCAGCCCCCCACCTCCTACAACCCCAGTTCAGCCTGCTCCCTTCGGCCCTGCCTACGCCTCATGGTGCCCCACAAACCTATGGGGCGACGGTTTTCTCAGGCTCTATTGAAAGAGCTCTTCAGCGTGAATGTAGTGTGATCAAACACCACCAGAGGCCTTCCAGCAGCCACGCGGCCTCGGAGCAATTGCCCAATTCAGAGCACTCCTTGCAGGGGTATTTTGGCTCTGGCAGTGAAGTGGATGTTTCCTACCAGCAGGACCCATCCCGTCAGACCCCAGTGTCCTGCAGCTCTTCTACAGGAGCAGATTCCTCTCAAGGGGTCAATCGTGCTCCACAACCCAAAACAGACTCGGTAACTCAAGCTTATTCGTCCTCTTCTTTGCCGAAGGCCAAAGACTGCTCTTCCAAACTAGCTCCACACCCCGCTGGGGGTGAAGAGAGTCACGAGCACTCCCAGAACCATGCAAGAGGGTCTCCTGAGCATTATTCCTCCCCAGTACAGAAGCAGAATTCAGTGATTGCTAATCAGCAATCAGTCCAGCTATCCAGCCTCATGTCCAGTAATCTGTCTCAAACATACATCACCCCCCACACTCAGTCACAGGCCTCCCATTCCACCTCAGACAAACTCTCCCCCCTTTACAAGACTCTGCCTTCCCTCTCCAGCCAGTCCGACAATGTGGCATCTGTTAGTCACAGTCTTGTTTACTCCTCCAGTCCCGGGCTGAGCCAGGAGCAGGAGATTCAGTACGGAGCCCAGGTCCAGAGCTTGTGTCAGGGGAATCTCTCCGAGAGCTACCCTGCATCCCACTCTCAGGGTGCCCCAAATGTGACTTTTACATCTCAATCACAGGGGCAAGCTTCTGTGACTCTGTCTCAGAGCTATGCCACAGGACAATCCCTCAACCAGTCCCTTAACGCCCCTTACCCGCCCACTTGTGTGCGGAGTCTGCCCACATCAAATTCTACGCAGGACTACGCCCTCATGCAGGTCTCAGTTGAAGGTAAAACACATGACACGCTGTCTCAGCAGCAGACACAGCCCCATAAATATGTTTTGTCTGCACCGTTGCCTACTTACTCTTCAACTGCTCAAGCCTTACAGAATAACGTCAGATCCTCAGTACAGGACATAAAGCCAACATATGGCAAACAGAAACTTGAAGAGCTTCCTATCCAGGACATAGATGCTCTTCAACGGGCATCCATGGAGGCCTCTGCTGCAGCTAACGGTATGTCTGCACACAACAATGTAATCTACGTTGTTTCAAAAATGGACGATCATCACAAAACACAAAGCGTTATCCGAAGCAATTCACGTTCTGATGACCAGCTAATGGGACTAGGTCACACAAACGCAGTGCAGGTGAAGGGTGAAAGGATGGGTTCTCTGAGCCAACAGCACATTCATCTAAGCAGCACCAACGGTCAGGAAACTGCCAACACGAAAACTACAAACTCCAGTATTATATCTTCACATGTACCTCTTAGCTCAGAGCAACTCAAGCAGCACCCTCTCCAACTCAAATCTCCCGAGCCACATCAACAAAACCACCAGAATCATAGTCAGCCCCAGAGCCAGACCCAAGCCCACACCCAGTTCATCACCGTCCCCAGCACTCAGGTTCTCCTCGAACATAACCAGATGATTCTGCTCCAGCAGCCCCTTGTCCACCATGGTCAAAACACTTCAAAGGTGGTATCAGTGCAAGGTATTCAACCAGGCCAAGATTTAGGCCCTGTTCATGTCCAGTATCTTCACATGGATCGAGAACTGTTGGCTCCCAGTGTCACTGAAACCCAGAGTCAGCAGGGCACAGTAGTTTCTGAACAGAGCTCAGGGTGCCCCGATTCCTCGAAACACCACTACAGCCAGTCGGCAAATCAGCAACCAAACGATGCCAAGAACCACTTTGCTCTCAACTCTATTTGCTTTCCCGACTCCATGTTGCTTGCAGATGACAGAAATATTTTGTCAAATGTTGATGACATCCTGGCTGCCACAGTCGCGGCCTGTGGCGTGACACCACAAGATTTTGTCAAAGCTACATCCTCTGCTGAGGCTGAAATGGCAGTGATGGCAAGCCCAGTTGATTCTAAAGGTCACTTCCAGACTGTGGATATAAGGCACATGTCACCTAGTTTCTCCTCAGCGCAACATCCAATCATCACCAACACTAACTCCCACACCATGGCCATGACACTAAATGGAGCTCAGATGACCACAGACTGTCAGGGTCAGTCTGTTCACCACAACAACAGTTCAGAGCTTGATACGAATGGAGATGGAGGGAGCTCTGAGAATGACTATCACTTAGCTGGGCAGGTGTATGACCCCTCAGGTCTCCAGAACAGAATCAAAGGGAATGCAAAGTGTATTAAAACAGAGGATGGCCTCATGGAATGTCCAGGCAGTGAAGACTTTCCCAAAAAGAAGGCTCGCTTGAAGTCCTTGACCAAACCAGGTGGTCCTGAGGAGGATAGTGGGCAGGCTAGAGCGGCCAAGCGCAGCGGGCAGACAAAGCGACAAAACTCCAGGGGCAGTGACGTCAGTTCACCATCTTCGTCACAAAGCGTATATGATGGTTGTCTGCAGCAGGAGAGAATAAGGCAGAAGATCCGTGAAGTGGAAGAGAAACAGCCAGAAGTCAAAACCGGCTTCATAGGCTCCTTTCTCGACTTCATCAAATCTGGCCCAAAACAGCAATACTCTCCAAGTCCTACACGAACTATAAGCCGACCGAGAAAGCCCTGCACCACGTCCAAACCACTGCCATGTACTTTGCCTGCTTTGCCTCCCAAACTGCAGACTCTGCCCGGGCCCTTGATTCCCCAGGAGAGTCAAGGAGTGAGCTCTCAGGAGAAACGTCTGAATGAAGATCTGCAAAGGAACTTGGAGACTCTGCCGTCGTTCAGCTCAGATGAAGAGGAGAACACTGGGAAGAACCAGGCCCTGAGGAACAGCATCAGCTCAGCACTTTCAGCTCTGGATGAAGCTTCAGATCGGAAAACCAGGACAGGTAATCATACCCTGCCTAAGCTCATCAAGAGCTGTCGTTACCAGAGTAGAAACCTAAACATTTTTATAGTGTTGTTAATCTATTGATTGCTTTCAATTATTCAGAGTCTAGTTCATATTCTTAAAATTGTGTCTTCTGTTCTGGAAAATATCAAATTTGGTTATTTCTGATTGTTGGTTGTTCATAAGATTGAAGTGAATACTACACTTGCTGTGCTGTCTCATACTTCATACTTATCACATTTATTCATTCCTTCAACCTGTTTACAGATAACCAAATCCCTGGTTTGATGATGAAGCCAGACTATGTTCCCACCATGCCACACACTGTCACAGAGACCTGTTTGCCGCAGGTTGCTCCTCCGACACAGACAACAAACACTGTCTCAGCAAGGACTGTGTTTGTGGCCAAAGAGGAGTTTAAAGAGACCCCATCGAGCCAGTTGGCTGTGCAGTTAATGAGTGTGGCCATCGAGGGACTAACGGATGAGGAACTGTCAGACAGTGGAGGGGAGGGGATGTACCGGGAGAGAGACGAGTTTGTCGTCAGGAATGAGGATATCGACATCTTGAAGGTAACGCTTGGAAAGAAAGTTTTATCAGATCTTGTGCACACTGAACATTCGTGGTTTCATTTTCTTATACTGCAACTGTTACTACATACTGAAGCCTGTGTCATATACATGTGTCCAGGTGACAATGAGAGCAGGCAGTGAACCTCCAGCCATCTGGAAAGTCCAAAAGGCTCTGCTACAGAAGTTTGTGCCCGAGTTGAGAGATGGAAAGAGAGTCTTCTCAGCCACGAACAGTGTAAGTAAAAGTAGATATGTCAGTATGCATGAAGGATTATCTGATTATCTTTATTCTGTGACCTGTGACATGCTCTTTTTCTCTGTGTGTAGTATCTTGGATATTTTGGTGATGCCAAAACTATGTACCAGAGGGTATATGTGAAGTTCTTGGACACAGTTAACAAAAGGGAGTATGTACGTGTCTGTAGTCGGAAGCCACGCTGCAAGCCTATGAACTCGCTAAGGTATGACATGATGTAATTCAACTTTTTTTTTTTTTTTTACGTCTGGTGTCAAATTTAGTGAGGTCTTTTTACAGAAAAGGCTCTTGCATTTCACACGAAGATGAGGCGGAGGCGAGGGGGTTGCACTGTTTAACTACACCCCATAGATGCTATTAAACCCTACACACCTTTTAAAACATGACTGTTCAGTGATGTAACCTCCTGTTTTCTACCATCCAGGGGTGTTCAGGTGAAAACTTTACTGGGCTTGACAGCCGCCCCTTCCTCATTCTCCCAAAACCAAAAGCCTCGACCCAAACAACCCAAGCCCCGGGCAGAGCCGCCGCCTAAGAAGAGAAGGAAATGGAAAGAGGAGTTTTCACCCACTGCCTCGGGATCATCTGCAGAAGATGGCGGTGAAGATGATGGTGAGGAAGCCTCTTGACTTTTCTCATTGAATCTCGTGTGGATACAAGGTGATATGATTGTAAACCTCTTGCCACTCTCGCCCTCCTGGTACTTGATATCTCTCTCTCACACAAACACACACACACACACACACTCATAGAGCAAAATCCTCCAGTGCCGTTTGCGTCACGGTGCCTCAACACGCGAACCATGAAGGAGACATTCAAGAGCTTTGTGGAACTGCTCATCAGCATTGCCTTAGACGAAGATGTGATGACTGCACTTGAGAGGGCGAACGGTGAGTGAATTGACTTTCTGTGGATTGAGTTTGTTTGTTTTTCTATTGAACTATTGGCTTCATTAATAGTAGAATGTAAAAATGTAAAAGAGAACGGGTTAGGTGAGTCAGATAGTGGATCTAAGCATGTTGACTTGTTAACCTGCCTTGTTTCAGATGAGTTACTGCTGCCACATATGAAAAGAGTGGATGGAATGATCACTGACAACAGGAAGCGCCTGCTTCAAAAACTACACATAGGGCAGGTCCTAAAGGTGGGTGTGTCTTTGAAACCGCATATTATCAGGCTGGTGTGAGTTCTGTGAAAGAAATGTTTTTAAATGTGACAAGTTTTGATCCGATGCCGCTGTTTTTATACTGTATCTCTTCTATTACAAAAGGCAAACTCATAGTTTTGTTGTTAGGTAAACTAAGGTTGGTTAACTTCCTGCAGAGTCATTTTCTGTCATGGGCATTATTATTTCCACTCCAGGAAATAGGCATAAAACATGTGTTTTGATGACTGAGAGAAAAGCCAATATGTAGGACCTTCTCTTCCGTTCTGTCTTCAGACGGCTCTGGACAACTTCCCAGAAATCTCAGTGGTAACCGAACTGAAGAAGGATGGGGAAACGCCGGCTTTTAAGGTGCGTCTCAGTGGGAAGGCCTACAACAAGAAAACCATGAAGCCCCACAAGATGCCTAACAAAGTGCCACAGGTAAGAAGATAAAGTCATGTTTTGGTCAAACTCACTGTGCTGTCAACATACAGTATGTCCAGCAGAGGGCATAGTGTCCCTATTTTGTGTTTTTCACTCACTCTTTCATTTTATTGAGATGTTGTTTGCTTTCCTGTCATGCTTTCTCATATTAGACTAATATTTGTAAGTGCATTGAATATCCTTGAAAAGCACTTTGTTTTTTTCTGTTTTTAGGAGTACACAGTGGACCAGCAGAGAACTCAGTGGTTCTCTCTGTACCACTCCTTGCAGCATTACAAGTACCACACGTACCTCATGTGTAAGGACGAGGTGAGAAACAAATACGCTTGCTGTGCTAGCTTGTGTTGAATTGGTGCCTTGGTGTCTTGTAACTTTGCTGTATTTACTGTTTGTGGTTCTGCCCTCCAGATCGCGTCTCTGCGGGTGCAGGCAGGAGACCTGGGGCAGGAGGAGACGGTACAGAAGTGTCTGCAGAATGGAGCTTGGGTAGAGGGGCTCTTTGATCGCTTTGGAGAGTTAATCAATCAAGCGCAGCAGGCCTGCCGATGATCCAGCTTTGACGTTGGTGTAAACGAAATACTTAAAACAATAAGTCCAACACTTAAGAGGATGCCTCCAGCTCAAAATGGCAGCAGAGAAGGATGGAGTGAGTCTCTCCTTCCAGCCACAGAGAGATTTGAATCAGGGACCTGGCAGCCGACTTGCCTGAAAGATGTTCGAAGGCCGGAGCAGGTGAACAGCGAGACAGCAGTAATGTTTATAGTCTGCATCACTGCATCCCAGCAGAAAGCAGTAACTTGATCAACAGAGGACTTGGGACTTGGACATGGATGTTTTTGGAAGCATTTTGGAAGACTTCCACTTAATGATTCTCCTAGTCTTTGTAGGTTTTTGTAGATACAAGCCTACTTTTTATGGGCCTTTTCATAGATTTTATATAAAAAAAAATGTTTTTAGTTAAATGCCACATCATAGTATGCACTAGATAGAAAGCAATCGGCATAGGAAGTAGAGCACAGCAAATAAACATGATTTCCTACAGTTATAACAAGCCTTCATCAATCATTTGATAAGTAGGCTCACATACAGAGAAGTTGATTTATTGTATAAAAAAATCTCTATATATTATATATAACCATAGCTACATACTGTTTGTACAACATCCATTTTCTAATGGAGCGCCAACTTATATATAATGTACATTTTGTATAAAAGAACAGGGAGCAGCAATTAGGGAGGAATTTAGTTACTATATACTGTATCTATATTGTGGTTTAACTTTTGTGCTTCAAACGTAAGCCAGTGCCACTCTAGCACTGCTTTTTATGAATTTTTCGTAATCAAATATTATTACCTTGACTTATCAGAGGGTAAAATGAAATAAGCAAAAGTGGTCTTTATACTCCTTTACACACATAGCCCACATTTTATGACAAATAGATATATTTTTCACAGAAGTAAATATTGTTATGTTCTCTTGTTCATTACAATTTCTGAGACACTTTTTCATTGTTTTTTTCACAGTTTTTTCCAAAATGGACTCTTTATAAGTCAGTTACCAATTTTACGCTAGCAAAAAATAATCTTGTTCTCTACAGATGCAGTTTGTAAATAAAGTGCCGCATGTATTTTGCTTTGGTATGTTTTATTTGTTCGTGGTAAAATGTTTCTTTTGCTCATGTGTGATGTGGAAAATATTTCGTCTTACATCTTAAGGCTTTTCAACAGATGACATTTGGAGCTTAAATCCTGCTGTATGCATAATTACTGCTGGATCTATCTCTGCTGTAAATAATTAAGTGAATAAGTGAAGTCTGCTTTATAAGTGCAGTCACACTGCAAATTCTCAGACATCAAAAATAGAAAATTTAGTTCCTAATTACATAACACTGTGATTCCAGGTCACAAGATGGGAAGAAGGTGCCTGAAGTAAAACTACAAGATGATTTAGATTAAAATCACATGAAGAATTATTACTTTCCTCTCACTTTTAATTCTCACAAGAACCAAATTTATAAACTTGACACAATCAGAGTTAATTAGGAGTGCTCCTAGAATGAACATTAATACCTAAAAAGAAATCAGGAAATGGATGGATAAAACTTTTTTCTGTCATCTGTAGGTGTTGGTGAATTTTCCTCAAGTACTTTTACTAGGAGTATGAAGTTAGGTACATGATTCACTCCATTGCACAGGATCTGATGAATGTGTCCTTTGCTGACAGCTGCCTTAGGTGTTAGAGGGAAAGTGAGATTGTCATACTTCATTATCACACCATTAAACCACCTCAACACTTATCAGAACTGGACTTTCCTGGTGTGCTCATATAATAATTACAGCTCTACGACCAGCATCTCAACCATGCAGTCCCCGAACAAAAAAATTCCACAGCTCCGAGAAGTCTGCTACTGTTAAACGTCACCTGCTTGTTGGAGTGTGCAGTTCAGATTCTGGAGGGGGGAACTGCAGGGCAAGAAACTCGTCCTGATGCTCGCCCACCATGCTCTCATGACCAAACTATTCACTGTGAATGGGTGGCTGACTTTGTGTCGTCTGTGAGGGTCTTGAGCCTGTTGAATAAAATATAATTGTCCGGGCCACAATGCAAAATTACTGGCAGCTCCCAACAAACAAAAGTGTCTCTGTGCTACAGCGGCAGCTCTGTGAGGAAAGCCACTGTCCTCTGTCCTTTGGAGTTGCGGAGGACGGCCAGTCAGGCAAGCGTTTGGGATTCCAGCACGGGCACAACTGGGAGAGACAGATATTGAATGTCTGCTCTCCAGATGAAAAGCATAAGCATTTTTAATGCACTGTATTGTTCCATATGTGGGAGGCAGACTGAGACCCTTGAGGCAGCGTGAGAATGTTAGAAGGGCACAGTAACTGGACGGCTGTGTGTTGGATAAGACTGCAAATTTGTTTGGACTTGGCCTGTAGTAAACAAAATGTGCTGCGTGATGATGGTGATGTAGTTTTAAAACCAGTCACGTACATACACCAGTAATCTGTGGAGTGGACAGTTACAGAGTTACACACTCTAACAGACATTACAGTACATTTACTCAAATACTGTATTTTTAAGGAACTTGTTTGTTCTATTTTCTACTCCTATTCCACTTCAGTTCAGAGGAGGATATTTCGATTTTTACTCCACCCATTTTATCAGTCTAGTTATTAGTATTTTTCATATTTTGTAATAAGCCAAAAAATAAGATTTAAACCAGAAGTTACTCAATTTCCTTGGAATCAAAAGCAGTGTTAGGCCAGATGTTGTTGTCACATTTCAGATGTCTACCATTTTTCCCTCTAAACTTCTCAAATGGTTTTATTTGATTTTATTTTTATTATGTAGGAACAACTGGACCAAACTACCCAATTGTATATAAAGTAGTTAAAACTAGCTTCACTTCAACCAGCTACAACAGTTAAATGCAGTGTACACATTTATTGATCAGTCAGTTTTCTGCAAAACATGTACTTTTCTTTTGATACTTTAACCGTGTTTTGTGACTGTTTCTTTACTTTTCTTGGAATTTAAATGCAAGACTTTTACATTGTGGTATTGGTATTTTTACTTGATTGAAGGATTTGAAGACTTGAAGAATCTTGAGTATTTGCTGTCATTTCCATGACCTCCCAGTTTTAGAAGGGGTTTTCAAGAACGATTCTACAGCTTCGTACTGTGCCTGCCACCTGTTTGCAAAGTGTCTTACCATTTCCTTCATTTTTTCCGGGGTCACATTGGAGCAATAGACGCAATGGATTTTTTCTAATTTTGAATGCCACCGTCTGGAGAAAATTCCTTTAGCTATTTGTCATCATCATAACTGTAAACAAACTACTACTTGACTGACATTGGATGACCGATAATGAAGGGGAAAGCATAGGGAAGGGTTTTTTTTTCCCAAGCTACATGGAGAGAAGCAGGAGAGTAAACATTGCTTTGACCTTGTGGACTAGAATTTCTGATTGTATTAACCAGAGTGTGTTCTCTCTCCCTCTCTGCCACCCTCTCTCTCTCTTTCTCACCCTCCCTCTCTCTCTCTGTCTCAGTCTAAAACATTTGTCACTCTCCAGCACTTTACAAATACCAGCACATCAGACTGCAATGTGTTCATTTGAAGAGTTGTAAAACCAGTTTAACCTTCAACCAAAAGCTTCTCACTCTTCACAGATTTGCCTTTCATTAAGGGTGTGGATTACCTGTGTTTGGACATGGTAGCTGTGTGAATATAGAAGTACATCATCTGCAGCAACAGAAAAGGTGAGTTTATGAACACATACGGCAAACACATCTGTTAATTAAATGCTCAGACGTCGTTGACATACTTGGCATCGTACACATGATTCATACTCCATTGTGATGACGATGTCAAGTGTAATTGTTAAACAGATTTTTCTGTCACATGAGGATGGTGTAGCCTTTACTTCTGTGACAGAATGAAAGTGCAAATTCAGGTGTGTCAGGAAAAGAGGGTTTTACTTCAGCAACTTTTCACTGGTATTAAAGTCATGGAAGTTGTATGGACTTTATGATGGGTTGTTGGTTTTAGCATAGTATTATTTCATTTAATCGCTCTTGTTTGCTTTGTTTAGCCATCCAGGTAGGTGGTTCTGATTAATTAGGATTTTATTATTATTATTATTCAACTCTGCACTGATTTGTTTTCTGGAATTATTACTTTTAGGTGCATTTGGGTGCATAAAGTTGGTGGACTCGCAAGAGACAAATGGATCAAATGGTCAAAACAGTTGAAACTGATGCAGCAGAGGCCAAGATATCCTGACTTTTATTTCTTAGTATGGGTGCCTTAACGTTTATTCTATGCTTTCTGTGTCACATTGGATCCCTTAACAGAAACTTGCGCAATGGATTTTTCTTATTTTGAATGCCACCTTCTGGAGAAAATTCCTTTGGATATTTGTCATCATCATAACCGGTAACTACTACTTGACTGACATTGGATGACAGATAAGTAGGAAGGGGGAACTCTAATTATCTATATACTTTTATGTATTTTTATACTTATAAATTACTTATAAAGAGGTAGGCTTTTAACCAAAAGATGGTCAAAACAGCTAAAACGGATGCAGCAGAGGCCCAGATATTCTGACTACCTCCTAAATGTCCACATCTTTCACAGATCATATTATACAACTGTTTGACAAAGTAATACTTCTTATGATGAACCACACGTGAAATCAGTTCCCTGAGAGCAGCCCGCCTTCCTCAAGAGCGGCTCAACATGATGTAATGTGAAGGTAGAAGAATTCCCCTTTTCTTTCCTCTCTTATCTAAGAAAGTGAACTTGTGACTTTCTGCTCCGTCTCTAATCAGAAGGCTAACAGATGTAGGATTTGTCTCCACCTCTTTTATGCTCACACATTCTCACTTCAGCTTGTGGAAGAAAACAAAACAAAACAAAAACATTTGTCCACACAAGAGGTGAAGAGGACAGTAATCAAACCGGTTTTCCACAGCTGCACACCTTGCCTGTTGCACCATACATGTGTCTCTTGGAGCTATTATAGCTGTCTTCCTTTGAGTCTCCCTTTCAGCAACTGACCAACATTGGCTTCAGGGTGTCAGCTTACTACTTTTCCATTGTCAGATTACACCTCAAGAAAGAAGGTTAGAGTGTGAAATCTGTCTCAGCTGCAGCTCTCGTGTGTTTACTCTGGGGCGTACACATTTGTTTATGATGATGATGATGATGTATAGATAGATGAGACAAGACAAGACAAGATTGTAACAAAAAACAGAGGCACCTGAGAAGTCACGTGTTTCAGTATTGTGACTTCTTTTGTTTAACTGCAGGGATTCGGTTTTTGAATTTCATCTTTTTTTTTTTAGACTCTCCATCCTCTTTCTCTCAGAATATCCTTATCAGTCTTACGTGTTGGCTGCTGTTTACCTCTGTAGGTCTTTATCAGATCAGATTCCCTCCCAGTATAGGATTTTAGGGTGTGACCTAGTGAGTGAAAGGTTGTGTGAAAGCAGCTTCCTGGAGTTTGAGCATTTCTTTTATAAATTCCCAATATTCTTTCACCTTCACAGTAAGAAGGTTCAGCATGAAACCTTAGAAACGTCTGCACATTGCTTGTTGAGTTGTATTATGATGACTCATTATGCTTTTACTTAATCAAAGGAAATAATCTCCTGTAAATAAAAAAAAAAAACCCTGGCATGCCTGATCTTTCTCTTCCTTCCTTTTCTACTTTCAGTTCCAGGAAGATTTGACTAAATGTAAGAAGAAGTCAGTTAGTGCGGCTTTTGTTTGACTTCAGGGAAACAGTGGGAGCCTCATTACCACCATAATGGCCGGGCAGGGCGGTGATTGGGACATGAATAATGCATTGCAGTGGGAGGGGACGGTATCGGGGTTGACTGTAGTTGCGTGCGTCACGTTGCGTGAATTGAAGAAACAAGGACATCATGGTCTGAATGGCTGTCTTTACACTCACTGGAGGAAGTTTTCATGCACCGAACGCCAGGTAAAACCAATTGTAGCTGTATCGTGTTTAAAATAATGTTTTACCTGAAGAGTTATTTAAGTTCTGTGAGCTGCTGTGTGGAGATTGGATGTTTTAAGAAATTAAATTACACCGGATTTGACTTTTAAACTATTTAAATATAATGTGCCACACTTTAATAATGCGTATATGTTTGGGACTATTTCTTATAGAAAATGTGATTTAATGCTAATTTAATGTGTTTATATATAAGAGTGATGTCATGTCTAATATGTTTAAAATATGTCTGCAGTTTAAGCAGTGTTTATCTTCTGTCTTAAGCATTGTCTAAAGTTATGAAAGTATATAAAAACAAATCCAGTGCGTAATAAATGGCGTTATTAAAGCATTCAATGCTTTAGAGAACTAAGAAGAGGGTTTGTGTCCTTTGACATTTGTGCTAATGCAGACTCAGCAGCCAGCAGTGCAGTGTTTATGTTAAAACAGACAGAGCAGGTGATTCCTCCTGTGTGTGTGTGTGTGTGTGTGTGTGTGTGTAGGCCACCATACACTATATATCACACAGGATATGAGGGTTCAAATGCAAAAGAGGCCAATAGCCTGCCGTGGTTCAGATTGTGTCCCGAGGCTTGAACAGTTAATCTCACTGGTCTCAGCATGCTGAAGGAATGAAGGTATCTGACTGCCACTGGCTATTAACAACCTTCTGCTCTTGGTTGATTGTGCCACATTGTTGCAGGTTATGACAGCAGTCTTTATTTATATTTTTCTGGTTGCTGCCGCAGTGAGTACAGCTCAGGTTTGCAGATGCTCCGTGTTCACAAGGGGAAATATCCCCATGTGTTGGCTGCACTGCTCCCTCTGCGATTATTTACCTCCACCGATGTGTGCAAACACACGATGCACTGTTGTGCTTGGTGGAAATACAGATCGGGCTCCTCTTTTAACCATTCTGCAGTCTGCAGATCTGCTCATAAAGAAGACTGAGGTCACAGGGACGAAGTCTGGCGTCACTTCCACAACCTGGCCTCAAATCTCAGCCTGGCTCAAGCAACACGAGGTGACAGAGCACAGCCGGGTTCCCAGGATTGTTTGGACCCATTCCTGACCCCCACTTCTTTTTTTTCTTTTTTAACAAGCATTAATGGATATTGATAAGATCCGGATTTATTGTGTGACTGGTAATCCAGAGACCCCTGTTGGGATTCTCCAGATGGTCCTGCCCTAACTCCCAAATCAAGGATTTCATTCTGATAATGTAGTTTTCTTTCTCGTAATCCTGTGATATGTTCTATTTTATAGTGAGTTTTTAGAGGCTATACTGACTTTTGCATTGATATTTTCCAAATTCGTGTGTTTGCATTATCAGCCTATTATAGTCATCATGTTTTCTATCATGCATACAAAGGTGTTCTTCCTTGAACAATGGCTGTGGTTCCGGTTGTTCTTTCCTGATATGCAAATTCCCCAGTTCAGGACAGCTTCTTCTCTTCCAGAGGGAGACACAGTTTGACGTAGATGCATCTCATTAATCAACAGATCACTGAGAAATCTGCTACACACCTTCATCTGCTCTATATGAGTGTGTTTTTGGGCGAACATCTGCTTGCTGATGTACTGTTCCCAAGTGTTTTTGTTGTCAGGTTTTCCAGATGGGTCAGTAATAGTATTTGTCATGTGTGCTTATCATAACATGAAGCCTGGCTGCCGCTGACAATTACTGATTTATGGCCCCTGGTCTCAGTGAGTCTCTCAGATCCCCCCCCTAACATTTGTTCAACAGGCTTTAAATGTCTCCTGTTGTGAGATGAAAGCCACACTGACATCTCACCATGGCCAGCTCTGCTTTCTTTCACTGGTCTGGGTTGTGGTGGATGACACACAAGTCATTTTCCAAGAGAACCTCAAACTGGCAGATGAGATGTGTTGGGGAAATTGCATGATGGTGTGTTAAACATGTTAGTGTTTGATTGCATGAATCACCTTCTGATTTGCGTGAATGTATCAGTAGCAATACAGACCATCCAGTGGAAAATACAACAGGAACATATCAGGATATCTCTTGTGAGAAAAGGCACCGCACAATACGATCATTGTCTTTGTGTCCTTGTGCGTATGTGATTGAGTTTAGTGGGCCGCGTAGAAAGATTGCATCAGGTGTCTGTTGTAGTAAGAAAATCAGTTCAGTTGTTTTTCTAAATGTCGATAAGCTACACTGGTTATGATTATTAGGAATTAATCATCTGTGGAGTCAGTTAAAATGAAGCTTTTGAACATATTGCAAAAGAGGATTTGGGTTTGGCTATTACCCCCTTGAGATGCATTGATTCTGGACCATGTTCTGTTACGCCCACATACTGTATCTTGAACCCAGATTCTGATTATGTGAAATTACAAAAAAGAAGGGGAGTGTGTGTTTGGTAAAGACAGAAAGTGCAATTCCCTGTAGTTTATGAGAAAATGCTTAGACAATAGACAAAGCTGAGAATGTAAGTTGTGGAATAATAAGTGGATCATCACAAAGACTTGTGTTTAGGAGGGTTGGGTAAGTCTTGGAGGGATTTTTACAGCGTCTGCATGTTGAAATGTTGATTTTTCTCATTTCTTTACCTAATTATGCATCTGATTACCTATTATACTATTATACTATTCTTATTAACTGATTAATAGCATGTCAGAAAATTGTTAAGAATTGTAAACCACAAAAAAGCAGCGAATAATCACATTTGAAAAGCCTCTACCTTCTTTATCCTGATAAATGATTAATTTATTATAACAATTGTTGTTTATTAATTTTCAGTGATTAATCAACTAACTCTTTCAGCCTTAAGCAGATGTTATAGACATGTGCATCTGTGTGCCAAACTGTTGTCATTACTTGACTCATCGCTTCCATTTGGTTGAAATCTGTGCAGCAATTTGACTGTAAACTGTCGTCATTAAATATCAAGGAATGTCATTCCCTCCTTTTCCTGGCTGATTTAAGAGTTTATCACCTCTACTTCAGCCCTCTTTCCCGCCCTCACCCCTTTGACCAACCACTGATTATCTCCTCTCCTTCTCCATCAGAACAAAACATGGCTGGGAAGCCTTTCCGGGCCACCTACATCTGGGGTAGCATCATCTCCAATCTCCACTCTAACGTAGAGGTTAAGCGCCGGCGCCACAACCTGAAGTCCTACCACGACTGCTTCCTGGGCTCAGAGGCCGTGGATGTGGTATTGGCACATCTCACCCTCAATCGTTTCTTTGGCAATGAGGCGGTGCCTCGGTACAAGGCTGTCCGCCTCTGTCAGGCCCTTATGGACTCGAGAGTTTATGAGCCAGTGGGCATTAAAGTATTTGGAAAGGAAAAAAAGAGAGCCACATTTGAGGACAGTAGTTGCAGTCTGTACAGGTTCCTGAGCCCAACAACCAGCACCTCATCACTGACCAACGGCAACTCTCACTCCACTAGTACCATCGAGAGCGGCTATGACTCACCAAGCATGAACAGTAACAAGAACAGCTATAGTCCACCATGTGAAAGGTACAGACTCGTGTCATAACGTCTTCAGATTGCATTTTCTTTGCTTTGTTCTCCTTCCTCCAGAGCTAATCCCAAATCCAGTATACCTCTGAAAACTAGTGAGGCATGACCTGAGACTCTTTCCCATCATGCAGTTATGCCTCGATGCTCTTAATATCCAGTCACCATGATTATGTAACAGTGAGCCTTAAATACAATTCTTATAACTCTAAAATCAAAAAGTAGCAGTGGAAGAAGAAGATGCTGAGAGATGAATGTTAAGATGAAAATCACTGTCACGTGTGTCAGCCAATATGAAGCTACTAGTTTTCACTAAGTAAAAACAACAATTACTTTTACACCAGGTTATGTGTTGGACTATTTCAGACTATTGTAACTTCCTGGAGTCTCGTCCAGTTGCCTGGCAAACCTATAGTGATCTGTAAGCTTTAGGGCTGGTTGTTAAGTGGGTATTTCTACAACCGGGCAAGCTGTTTCTGAGCTAAACTAACCGTGGCTTCATATTTACCATACAGACACAACAATGGTATTGAACGCCTCATCTAACTCTTGGCACGAGACAAAAAGGATTATTTCCCAAAATGTCAAACTATTACTTTAATCTCAGTTGATTTTCCTTTCCTTTGATTTGGTTGGAGAGGTTGTAGAGCATGTAGACAAAGAAAGGCAGAGTGACACATGGCCTCAGAGTGAGAGCTCCAGAGTGGAACAGAAAACAAGCCTGATTTCCCTAATGGGAGATGAAAGATTTAGAGGAGCTCTAACAGTTTAAATTAGCGTTTTATAATTTGCAGCATGGGTCAAGTCTTAATGGGATTATTGTAAATAAAGAGAAAAGAAAAGCTTCACATGTCCTATTTAATGTTCATCAGAAATTGTTCAATGGTGGAAATTGAGCATTTAGTTTCCGTCTGTTTGATTTAAAATGACCAAAATCAAAACAGCATCAAACTGTGACTGAATCACGGATACTCAGAAACATGTACAGCCTGATGCCACATTTGGTCCTATAATAAGTCTGTGTGTGTGTGTTTTTTTTCCCCCCAATCATCTCCACTGATTGCTGTTATTATGTGATTCTTCAGACAAGAGGTGCTGAGCTACTCCACCCACTCCCCTGTAAAAACAGACAAATCACTGGAGGACGTGCTGGGAAACCTCAACCTCAGCTCCACAATCACTCCTCAGATGATCAACCTCGGCCTCTCACAAGAGCGTAAGTCCTTTCCTATCTGATGAGAATGATGTAATGCCAGCACTGCCCCAAATGCTCAGATAGACCATGTGTCTGTTCGTCTGTGTGCCTATGACCCTTATGGCTTGTGTTTTCACAGTTGTGGATGAGGTGTGGCACCAACAGGCGGTGTTCAGATTGTTGCAGCTGATAGAGCTCCCCCTTTTGGAGAATTTGCTAGAGGGCAAAGACATATCGCGGCCCCCCCTGCGTGGCATGGACAGCGACCCGGATCTGTTGTACACATCAAGCTACCTAGACCGCGAGGTCCTCAAGGCCTTCAGTGAAGCACAGTAAGTCCTCTATGGCTCTCTATTGAAGTTTTGATTTGAAGGTAAAATGACAAGTAGGTGTTGAGGTTAAAACCATTTAAATGATGGTTACTCGCTGAAATTATGTCAGATCAAGGTCAAGAGTCTCTGAGTTGTTTCTTTACTTTGACCAATCTGTCGGCCGTGTTTAAAATCATTACTCTTCTCTCTCCCCCAGGGCCGATGAGTGGATGTCAGGGGCAGTGGACTGTCTAGAGTTTCTGCCTGATGAACTGGTGGTGGAGGTCAGTCGAGGTTTGTCTGGTTGCTCTGACGAACTGCCCCAGTGTAAGAGACTGCTCTATGAGGTCCTGGCTCAGCATTATGGACACACACAACAGCCACCTCTGTTCAGCAACCATCTTTTCGACATCCACTCCGGCATCTCAGAGCTGCTGGGTAAGATGAGGAGCCATCATATTATAGATACTATGTTTATTACAAGGGCTACTTTTCTCAAACTCTGTGTTTTTATTCATGTACTTTCTGGCGTCTGTTGACAGTGAATGGAAAGCAGGAACAAGCTCTAGAGACGCTGCAGCTGAGCCTGAAGCTGCAGGACTCTCGCAGCAGGGAGGAGCTTCGCAGGCTCCTGAGATTCATGGCCATTGCAGCAAAACCACAGGAGGTCAAGCTACACAAAGAGGTAAGCGCTTGTGTGCATCTAATGCAAGTCTGTGCATGTGTGTGCTTGGCCTTTGTTAACTTGAAAAAAAATCTCTGTCAGATTGAGAACAGAATGGCGGTGAAAAGGTCTTTCTCCAGTGCCATCGTCTACAGCAGAAGACTCTCTAAAGGAAAGGTGGACTTGATGGTTCTGTTCATGATGGACAACCACTGTGATCTGTTCAAAGTGAGTGTACCTGATTTGTCTCTTTGCCAGTGTGTGTGACATCCAGTGATGTAACAATCGACATCTCTGCAAGAGACCTTCGTGATGGGTTGATACAGTGACTAAAGTCTCTTGCAGAGCTGATGATTACTGTATTACGTCATTCCTGCAATACCTACAAAATGTGCACACAGACTGTTTAGAAGCAGGATTGCAACCCTGACATCAGATATGAATCAAATGTGTCTGAATATAATAGGAAACATAATTTTATTCATGTCAATATTAGATTTTGAAACTTTATTTCTACTTTTAATCTCTTTCCCACCAGATTCCAGTTTCATTGCACAAGATGGTCAGTGACAGAATAATGAATATTGTGAATGGGAAGGATCCAAATATGATAACAGGTTTGCAGATTTCCCTTATATCTGTTCATCTCATACATTCTGTTTGATTAACTTCTGTTTTTTGCGACCATTTCACTAGGAATCCTTTTTTTTTAAAATTTGATTTCATTTTATTTATTTATTTATTTTTTTACAAATGACGAATTCTCCCTTCATTCATTTGTTTTTCTCTAATCTCTCTTTACTGCAGGATCAACATACTGCACAAGAGTCAGTACAAATACCTATACAGAAAATGCACAAAAAACCACTAAAGAGGAACTTTGGTCCTTACTCCGGACAGTCCACGAGAACCCTAAACTCTCCTCCAAAGAAAAGAGACGACTGCTGGGACAGTTTTATAAAGGACACCCAGAGATCTTTGTTCAGTACTTTGGAAGTAGACTGTCCAGTGTCAACATGTTGCTACAGTGATATTTATTAACACTTCATGTATTATGATGTAAAAAGACCAAAAGTTAATGTGATGTAAATGAGGTGCCGTATAGTAAATGGATTTTACTCGCTTGTATGTAAATAGTTTAGACTACTGAACAAGAATGTGAACTTTAAGTATAGAGACTTAATAAGCTGCGATATTTAAAAGATTTTCTTTGGTGCAGGACACTAACAGGAAAAGTCCTTGTCAGTTATACACAAGACTGTTACTTTCCCAGAATGACAAAAGAACCAAGTGTTCTTGAGATTTTTTTTATTTTATGTTTTGACACTGCAATGCGTCTTGATGGCATTCTGAATCTGCAGCCAGTAAGGACGGGTCTGCATACAGCTTTTTCAATGGATGTATTCTTTGTGCTTGTGCAATAGGAACAGTGTTAGCAATAAAAAATGTATCTGTTCATGTGGTTTCTCATATACAATGCGATGCACAGTAGAGCTATGTCTTAGGAACCCTCAAATTTGAAAGTCTGATGTTGTGCTATAGTAAACAGTCAGAGGCATTCATGAGAGTCCACCCTCTGGGATTTTTTTTTGTGTTTGTTGCAACAAATCAGCAAAACAGATGTTTCTACTTTTTCTGTTGTTGAAAACTTTAGCGTCATTTTAGTGGCATTTTCGGGGTTTATCTGCCTTGATGTGATGATTCGTCCTCAGTTTCACCTCATTTGCTTGTGATATTTGTGCTGAATATCAGCACTGCTGCTATCTTTATTGCAGTCACATCCACATTATCAAGCTAAAAACAGATGTGCTTTTAATAAGATTGGTAAACAGAGCGATAAATTACAGTGTGACAGAGTATATGTGCTGTCTGTCTGGTGTATGCACATCAAGGTGAATGAAGATGAATTAAGTGGTGTTTGGAAAATTGACTATGTTGTGCCCCCTTCCCAATTTTCTTTTAAAGCGGACCATTCAGCAAAGGATAAATGTTCTGTGTTATGAACTCTTGCATATTAAGAAACATTATGAAATAAATGAGCTGCAGAAGAGATTTTGCAATAAATGCTGGCCCACAGACAAGTAAAACAGCTAGACAATTATGCATTTTAGTAAAATATTCCTCATTTCTTACTCCATCCACTCTCCACTAAAATTGTCTTCATGATCCTAGGAAGAAAAAAAAAAGCTCACAGAGGGAATTTGGTATACCCAATCCAGACTGAAAAACTATATCTGTGAATAGCCTGCACTACACCACTGACAGTATGTAACAGTATGTAAATGAGCCTCAATAGCAAATGGTAAATAATTAATGAGAGCAGTTAATGTAGATAAGCTCTGGGAGAAAATAAAGATGTAACTCTCGTACAGTTTTTATTTCCACATGGAGTCACAAGCAGTCTGGTGTGCCTTTTGTAAACGCTGAAAGAACGATAAATATGATTGAATACAAAGAATATGCAGTACAATAGCTGATGCTATAGACTATCAGAGATAAACACTGTCAGGTTACTTTGGGGAAAATCATTGACAGATTTATAGTCTGTTAATATGTTTTCGTGTTGGACAGCTCCTGATCTGTACTTGAAGAGACATGAGAAAAACAAGAAAGGAAAGATGATGAATGTTTGGTAAAATAGAGTAAAGGTGAGAATACTGAACAATTGATGTACAATAAGAGAGGAGAGAGAGACATATTATCATGTTTAGTTCAAGAAGTGGACCGAAATACAGACGTAAAGGTGAACAAAAAGGTAACTTTAATCTTACGGAAAAGGTTGACAAACAGCAAATAATAAAAGGTGGCTGAGTCCGGGCTAAAACAAACTAATACAATACACAGATTACACAAACAAAAATTCAGAACTGAGATAAACTAGGAGTAGTAGCAGGAACACAGAGAGAAGCACTAAGACAAAAGAGTGTGGGACTGGAGGGGTGTCGTTTAGCTCAGTTGGTAGAGCATCTGCCCCATGTGCGAAGGCTCAGTCCTTGCCACGGCGGCCCAGTGTTCAAATCCAACCTGTGGCTCATTCCCCATTTCTCTCTCCCCACGTTCCTGTCATTTTCGAGGTGTCTCTGTCAAATAAAGCTCAAAAAGGCCAATAAATATCTTTAAAAAAAATAATAAATTAAAAAATATGTGTGTGGGACTGGGGAACAGATAGAGAACTGGGGGCGACAGAATACAGATGACCTGACAGGTGACACCAAGAGACACAGAGACTAAATACAGTCAAGGCAAGATGATGAGACACGGGGAAACTAATTAGAGTAGAACATATCATCAAGAATGACAGGAAGAACAACAAAGGCAGGAAGTAAAGACACAAGAAGAGGCAAATTATTAAATTAGTCATTTATCAAGTAAAAATACCAAACATTGCCATACTTGTCAAATATGAGGATTCCCTGTTTTTTCTTGATTTCATATTCCTTATTTTATAACTGAGTGTACTGTAAGATTGAACTTTGACCTCTGATAACTTTGTTCAGGCATTTTTTGTTTTTAACATGAACTCAACAGTAAACCAGTGACTATAAATAATTAAATAATCATATTAGAAATAATACAAATAATTGATATTGTAGTTCTGTCCTGGATATTGGCAGTAACATTAAATACCAAATATTATTTTTTGAGTATCTTTAGCATTGTGTATGTTACATGATTATGAATCATACTGTCTATATTTACTGCATGTGTATATGTTTTGTTGGGGGTTAGTACAGAGTACATGGGGTGGATTGTGTGCTGGATAAATGAAAAAAAATAAGCAGACACATAGCACTCATCTTTTATTTGGCAAGCAGGATAGTAGCCAGTACTGTCCATATGGTCCATTATAACTATACTAGGACTGTTACCATGTGCTGCCAAAGTACACTTTGTTTGTTATTAAACATTATTTATTTATCAGACCATGTCAACAGCCCAAACACCCCTGACAAAAATGCTTTTCAACCACTTTGTGAACAACAGTAGTAGAAGATTGTTGACAGCTAACAAATGACCTGCAAGGATGCATCTGATAGATCTGATCTGATATTGTATATTTATTTCATGAATGAAACACGCTTTGAATGTTTTTGTGTGATGCTGTTTCTGTACAAGACACTGATTTTCCCCTGTCAGAACACTCTTGATGGTGTAAAAAACATAATGAAGTGTTTTAGTAAAGTGCCACCACATGTCACTGCATGCCACCAGAACAACAGATTTAAGTTTAAGTTTAAGTAATAGATGTAACTGAATAAAATCAATATGAAATTGATATTCATTCAATGTGAACCATTTATTTAATTTCCAAAGAGGATAGGCAACAGCTCCACTGAGGTAAAGGGGTATTTCCACCAGCCATGTGACTTTTAAATAGATGTATTTGTTGTGCTTGTGAAACAGCAATAACATTAACAATAAAAAATTTGTCTGTTCAAGTAGTCTCTCATATACAGTGCAACAGTAGAGCTATGTCTGACGAGTCCTCAAACAGAAATGTGAACCTGGAAATTGTGCTGTAGCAAACAGTCAGATGCATTCATGAGAGTCAGCCCTCTGGGTTTTTGTGTTTGTTGCAACCATGCAGAGAAACAGATGTTTGTACATTTTTTGTTGTTGAAAACTTTTTAGTGTCATCTTCAGAGTTCTTCTAATCAGCTGAGGAAATCACTTCCAAATTTCTAGGTGAGGAAAACATTCCCAGACTACACTTAAACCACACACATCTTGTTTGTCTTTTGGCAGGTCTTAGTAAAATTGTGCAACATTCATGCATGTACACTGCGCCTTTTTCATTGCAGACACAAAATGTGTTTACTCTGATGAAAATAAAACAAAAGACATCTTCAAGTAATTAATCCACAGAACACAAATAATATTCATCTTCTTGAAGTGCTCTAATGCAGAGTTCTTATTACGAAATGTCAGAGTGGTTTGTCATATTCTGTCATTGCTTACAGTTTACAACATTTACAGCTAAAACTCACACACTTTCATCTCAACAGTCCAGTTTTAATGCATCAGTTATCAGTTAAAATAAGAACAACTGAGTGGTACCTTCTTTATTAGATACACCTTTGGTATCCAAAACCTAAACCAAAATCACAGACAATACGCTTTGACTGTTCTCAAGCAATATGAGAAAGGGCCAACAAGTGACTTTGCTTGCTCTTGGTGGGGAACATCCAGGAAGCATGTCTAACATTTATCATTCAGAAGCTATTAAATCTAAAAATGTTATATAGTAGAGACATTATTTTGTCTTACAGTCAGTTGTCTGAGAATGAAGTGTAATGTCAAAGTAGCTATCAGACTTTATTATGTGGGAGTAGAGAGGTGTTCTGCATGAGCTGCTTTGTGCCACGGTATGAATAGGCTCAGAGCTGAGATAGGCTGGAACAAAGGCTGGGCAGAGGGCAGACAAATAATGGTGTAATCAGTCCAGTGTGAAAATAAGCAGCTGGCTGACACTGAAAAATAGGTTCACCGTGGAAGTTACTTCTTAAAAAATTGAGTTTTCCAAGGAAGTGTCTGGATATGAGTTTGCCTGTTTTTTTTTATTTTACTACTAAACAGTGTAGCCCGGAGCTCATTTTTTTCTATACAGGGACCATACTATGGAACAACCTTCCACTACAAATCAAGCTGTCAAATCTAAAGGTGTTTTTAAAGATCAGTTTCAGGCTCATCTCTGGGGTAAGATGACATGACATGACAGGCAGGGTCTCGGTGTTATATTGCTTAATCGTGAACACTTTGT
This sequence comes from Larimichthys crocea, assembly GCF_000972845.2. Taxonomy (NCBI): domain Eukaryota; kingdom Metazoa; phylum Chordata; class Actinopteri; family Sciaenidae; genus Larimichthys; species Larimichthys crocea. The sequence continues at coordinate 16,284,902 of NC_040018.1, read as the reverse complement.
GTCTTTATTCCCTCTATTTTTGTGCTTTTAAAAATGTTTTTAGAACATATACATTTTAAAGACTTTTAAGTTTGTATTTCATTAGTATTCATTTGCAGATTGTCTGATGTTTTGTCTTTTGTTGCTTATTGATTTATGTAAACATGTTATACGCTTCACGTTATCTCTTGGATTTGTCTTGTATATTCATAAGTGAAATCAAGTCTACATAGTTAAAATGCAAAAAGAAGCAAATCCTCTTTCCATAAATCCAACTATTGAAGCTTTTACATAGACTGGATAAATTTAAACCTGTAAAATTCTGTTGTCTGCAGCAGAGGGAATCTGATCTATTCAGATCAACAAATGTGCTGCCACCCAGTGGTAACAATAAGGCCCGTGCTAAGAGATGACCCATCAAATCAAATAAAAAAGCAAATCCGAATGAATTCTTTTCCACTTTTATTGAAAGGAACTGTGTTTCTCCCAGTTATCTAAAAAAAAAAAAATCAACTTTGCCATCACTGGAACATCAAATGGCCAAAACTGAGCTGTGTGCCAAAATCAATGGTTCAATTAAAAATTTTGTACAGTATAAGGGTCAGTCTTTAAAAATAAAAACTGTTAACAAAGAAAAGCCACAAGAACACAGGTATGTGTGAGTGTGTATGTGTATGCTTGTCTTCTGTACAGAGATCAATGAATGGATGTATAATCTGTCAGACAGAAATCTGAACATGTACGTTTACTCAATAGGACCGCCTGTTAAAGATTACATTCTTTCAGGGTTCAGTGTTAGTTTATCGAATCCTCTTCTGTTGGCGTGAACGGTAGATGTCATGTATGGGTGGAGCCACGGCTCCTTTGTCATCCTCCTCGTCGGAGTCTGCGTTAGGCCTCTTCAGTGACTTGGCAACAGCGTGGTTCTCCATGGATCCATTACCCTCCCCTCCCGCATCGGGCTGTCTACCAGTAATCAGCTCTACAGCAGCATCAACAGCTATGGAGACAGAAAAAAAAAAACATCCATTAGATGTCAAACAGGGAGCAGAATGACATTTTGACACAATGTAACACATTTATGGTGATTCATCTGGCAGATGTCATTACTTATATAAGGTATTTCACTCTGGAACAGAGTGTTCGTATGACCAATGGTCTCACTGACACATACGTCAACAGATCCACATTGCTAGCTAAAAATAGAAGAGCTGACAAAAGCAACTTACTCTCAGGAAGTGTGCATCTCCTGAAAGTTTCCATAAGCTCATCCACTTGAACAAAGGGGCCCTGAGGGAGAACAACCACAGACTCTTTGAATTCTGGCAGGACAAAAACACTTTTTTCCCCCATTGTCACTAAATATGAACTTTATAGTTTTTACGCTATTGAGACTCACAGTGAAACACGTAGGCGGAGGAAGCAGCTTCATTAGGACAACAGCAGCTGGGGGGACTGGGAAAACTCCACCAGGGACAGGGTGTAGACCTGGAGCTGTTGGGAAGAACATCAAAGATAGATCCTTTCATGCATATGGTACAGAAGAGAAATCCTGTTGACATGCGTATTTATTATACACAGGTTCAAGAATTAGGACAGCTAAGGAATACGTACGGGCGAGGTGACGTGGCTGGAAGGGGATCATCTGATTGGTGTCAGGTTTGGGGTACTCAGGTTTACGGTCGGCTTCATCCTTTAGTGCAGGTGCAGAGGGAGCCACCACAGTCTCTGGGAGCAGCGCTGCCAGTTTGGCACGAGACACATCCTAGAAACACACAGTAGAAACTGTTTACATATGTGTTTAGAGAAAAGCCTGATCTGTATAATTGGTTCGACAGAAAGGGATGTCACACCTTGTATCCAAGGGCTTTGAGTTCACTAGCAGAGCATGGATACAGGTCCATGAACTTGTATCTATCTACAAGCAGGGCTGTTTCTTTGCCTTCATACTCGTCCTTGAAGGCAGTGAACCGTCTGCGCTCCACCTTCAGAATACTGGCAAGGTCTCCTATGTTGCTCTCAAAAGCCAGGAACCGAGCCCAGATCTCTCTGAAGAGTGAAAGAAAAGCATAACCCAGCAACTGTTGTCAGAGATGTTAATTATTACATCTTACAAACATGCACACAACTTTAATGAATACTTGACATTACCCTGATTTTTCTGGTGACAAGCTTCCTGAGGTGAGGACACGTTCAAACAGAACCCTGGTGTTGTTATCCTCTGGAGAGATGAGCAGCAGAGGAAGAAAAGAAGAAAAGAGAGTTTATTTTCCATTACTGAGACAACAATGGAAGAGAAATCGTTCATTTAATTTGATTCCCTAAATTCTGTGCAGTGGCTCTGCATTTTATTACACATAACCTACCGTTAAGGTGTGAGAGGTAATCGATGTATGCCAGTATGTACTCTGGAATGTCGCCATATTTCTTCAAACCAAGCTCAAAAATCTTGAAGGCCACCGATTTATCCTGTGTGGAAAGATGAAAAGAGGTTAGAAATTTGTGAGATTGATTTGTCACACCCACACATATTCTGTAAGTATTATGAAATGATGTGTGCTTACCTTGCTGCAGTAGTACTCCATCAGTGCTGCTGTCACATACACGTGGTGGCGTGTGCGTAGATCCTCTCGGGCCTTTTTGAAGATGGTGCGACCTGATTTAATGCCCTCTGCCCTCCTGGCAAACTTCATGTACTGAATGTAGACCAGCGTGGGGTCGATGTCTTCAATGGCCAGCAGTTTATTATAGATGCTGTGGACCTTCTCGTATTTCATGCGACTCTGTGAGGAAAGCAAAAGTATGCACTGATAAGTCTCTTAAGGTGTCGATCACAATTTGTGTTGCGTAAGCAACTGGACACTCACCTCTTCATAGTCAGCAAATGAAAAGTACAGGAGCATGTTTTTCTTCAGAAGAGTCCCGATGGCACGTTCGTAGATGTTGGCCGCCTCGTCACTAAACAGCTTGGAATTATTCATATCCTGATGGAGAAAAAACACATATAAAGAAATAAATGGACCATTTTAAGCTAAAAAAAAAAAAAAAAGTTTAAAAATAGAGTCTGAAAGTTTTTTTTTCCTCTTACCCCTTTCTCTGCGAGCAGTTTGCTGGACTGCTCCAGGTACTGTGCTGCCTCATACCATATGTCGGGATGATGGCCCAGCACCAGCAGGCACTGCTCATAGGCAAACATCACTGCAACAAAGAACACAGCTTCACTTACTAACTCATAAGATAAAAAAAATCAATACATCTGAACCACAAGTGAGGAGAAACGTGTCAACCTACACCCTCTAGTGGCTACCTTAATACAGGACTTAGATCCTCTTAAATTATGTCATCTCCACTGGCTATTGTTCAAGAAATTATTAATAATTTATAGAATCACAGGCCTTTGAAGGTATACGAAGCAAATTCTAACACAATATATTCTGACCACAAAGTCACCTCTCTTTGTGATGAGGGTCTGGTCTTCTGTGCGCAGCGGGTTACTTTTTTCCCACTGGATGTACTTCTTCCACATTTCCACTTGCTGGGCTTCCTGTGGTGAGTTCTGGGGCGGTACTGAGGGTGCATTCCTGTCCAGCCCCTTCATCACAGTCTCATACTCCTGAATTACACAAATCATTCAACAATCTAGATTTGTCTACAAAGACAACCTGATTTTTTTTTTTTTTTAAATATACAACACAAGGATTCAGTTTGTGCATATTTGTGACACTTTGTCTCACCTTTGCCACTCTTCTGGCATTCATGTAGTCTCTACTTCGATCCTCAATCATCTTTTTGGCCAAGTGCACATTGATCCCCTGTTTATGAAATACACAAGTCAGTCTTCTAACAGCTAAAACTTCATACAGTGCAAACATGACTGTCTGTCAGTGGACAGATGAAAGCCAGAGGCCTGGGTAGGGTCACTTGCCTCTTCATATTTGCTATAATCTCTCCAGAGCTGCTCGATGTTGATCATGGGGTTTACACAGCCTCTCTGGTACACCCTGCGTACTGCAGTGATCCGTTGGTTCTCTGCATAAGAGCCCACAGCCTCACTAAAGGAACACAAAACAGAGAAGTCAACATTTAAGTTGTTGGGTGACACATCACTAGGATGAAAAAAAAAAGGGGGGGGAGGGGGGCACTTACACTCCTTTGAGGAAGTTAATGTAGTCCACCCAAATCTGTTAGTAGAAAGAATAGCTATTAGGTGACAGCATAAAGTCATATTTACATGTATAAATAAATATCACATCTGTGTACCTGATAAGACATAATTTCCATGCCAATTTTATCCAGGGCAAAGTCATACGCCTGGGCCATCTTCTCTCTGAGGAGAAGACGATAATGTATAAGCAAAATGTGAATTTCACAGTATGTCAGCATGTTTGACCCCAGTCTGCAGCGTGTTCTCTTACTTGTAGCTGGGCAGCTTTCCTTTGGTCTCTCGAACATATGAGAGGTAGCATTTCCACAGGTCGATGTGCAAAACTTTCATTAGGCATCTCTGAAACAACTACAGGGGTAAGAACACAGACATTTAATTAACTGCAAAAGAAACACAAACACACAGTTTATATACACTACCCGTCCATCGTTAGTGTTTCATTGAGTTGGTTTTTATCAGTGCTCAAACGATTAGAGACAGTTCCCATGTAGGTAGATTACCAGCATACTCAGGAACACACAAACAAGTGTATTTTACTTCAGCTCATATGTAAGATATGGAGGTGGGGGGTATCCATGTGTTACTTAGCACAGCTGTGCAGTGGAATGCAGACATCCTGCTTCATTAGACAGACCTCAGATGTGGCCTACATTTCAAGGAGTCCATCCAAACTCAATTGAAAACACAAAATCTGAAGCTTGTCTGAGTGACACAAATGTGTAGAACACAGGATTTGTGGAAACCCACTGACAAACAGCAAATCAAATCATTTCCAAATCAATGCAGGGATTAAATTAAAATCATGTTCATATGTAAAAGCAATGTGTTACTAACAAAGCAATGGATTTTCTTCATCTGCACACTTTCTGTGCTTGTTATGGATAAAATTCCCTTTCACCTCCATGTTTTAGATGTCTTACAGTACAATGATACTTTTAATTGACACTATACCGGTGTGTATGCCTATTCTGGTGGAAACCACAAAAAACATTATAGTATTAAACAGCTACTAATGAAACAGTCAGACGACCCTACACAGGTATCAAAGTGACACACTAATCAGCTCTCATGAGTGTGATGGACACTTACCTTTTCTACCTTGTCATAGTTTTTAGCCTTGATCTGCAAATAAGAGTGTAAATGCAATATTAATTCAAACGTCTCCTTTACTTTTATGACTTGCAGGAAACATGCATTCATGCAACCACCCATACACACATACACACACACGGCCCTAAAGATCAACAAAGTGAAATTCACACAAGAATGACAAACTACATTTAAAAAGGGGTTTATTTTCTTTGTAGATTGCACCACATAACCCAGAAACACACCAGTGACCACGTTAAAGAAAACAAATCCTGACAGAAAATTCAGAATGCAGATTTTAAATACCAATGCCGGTGAAAAACGAAAAAGGTGCGCTGAAACTGAGAAATACAGTCTTTGACATCATCTTGGGCGTGAACACTGTTCCAGCAGTGCTGCAATGAATTTCAGATTGCCTACTGTTGACAAGTTGAAGCAACAGTTTCACAGTTCCCTCCAGTACTGACGGGACAGGTTGTTGTTTCGGTGGTATTAGCACCTTGGACATGCCCAAAAGAAAAGTCTTTAAAAGAGCTGTGACATCTGTAACTACATTTAAGCATGTATGCATCTGAAGCCGTTCTGTGGCCTGTTGGTTCAATCCCCATCTCTTTCCCCCTTTATATCCTATCACCTCTTGACTGTTCACTGACTAGATTTCCTAATAACACTTACAACACCATGCATTTATCTCTTGCTGTATCATACAAATTACACATAACTTCTGGGGGAAAATGCAACATTTAATAATTGAAAATTAATGTTAATTTGGATATGCACTTAATGAACAAAACTATGCAAAATCCCTCAGTGTTGCATGCATTTCATACAAATGGCCAAATGGATCTCCTGTCCAAAACGGGAATAAAAACATTTGAATCGGTAACTGGACCAAAAGTGTATTTCTTAGGAAAAAATATCTTAAAGCTGGATTGTAGAACCATAAACACTAACTGCAGTTCAGTGCCTTTAGGATATGCTCCCAAAAAAAGACTGACCTACATTAGTTCATTCCAGGCACTGCAAGAGCACATCTGACACACTAAGCTTTTCACCTTCATTAAAAAACAGAGACAAAGCACCGCTGATAATCTGTCGTAGTAAGAGAAAGACAAGCGGTGTGAGGTCTACTGAGGAAAATGTTTATTTTTAGCCAACAAAGAAGCTAAGTCGCCTTCAAAATATTATGCAATGCCTCAGATATACAATCTGGAATATGACTTAAAAAAGAAAAAGAGATACCAGATATGACTGAATACCAGATTTTCTGGTCGTGTTAAACATTTGGTTTCGACAGTGAAGCCTTTACAGCAACTGATGTTCATCCTAGCTGCGTTTCCATGTGCTACCCTGAAATAAATCAGCACCATAATGCACCGCAATAATAGTTTAATGTGCTGACGAGATCCTACATGCTCCTCCTGGAGGAAAACATTACTGCACCCCTACAGGCTGCTTTGTGTGCCTCATGAAGCACAAACTGGAGATCACTTTGTGAGAAAAGAAATCTACAACAAGCCTGTATGATCCTTCAACCACACAATCAACTTACTTTATTATGAGAAAATAAAGCTTTGCATAATAAAATAGAGACATAATAATTATGCAAACACCTTATGGGAGGTAGGAGGCAGGAAAAGATCAGTGAAATGGCAAGTCCAATTGGGGAATTCTTAAAATCATAATTGAAAGTACCATTCTCTACTGAAATTATTACATTTGTTCAATCCAATTTTCCCAGTACTGCTCGTTATTGATATCTTTCTACATTGCAATTACTGAGTGTGAAACTAACTATTAACTCTACAATCCAGCTGTGAACAGAGAAATAAGTTATACTCTAAGCTGATTTGAGTTCTACAATTTTTCTTTACTGGTTCCCGCTGGTTTCTCTCCCTCAGGATGCCCATGCTGTAACCTAATGATTTTTGAAATGCATGACAGGAAGTATCCTGAAATAGTCTCCAAACTCACAGACTGGGAAAATTAAATATGATCTTCTCACACACTGCTTGTGACAACTTTACCGCATATTTTTTAAATATCGTGTTTTAAGGGGCAAAAATATAATTCAACAACAAGCTCCAGCTGACAACATGTGCCGGCAACCTACACTCAAGGGGATAAATAATATAGTCCAATAATATAGTCCACCAGGCCATTCATTAAATGTAATGTGTGGTTTCCTACAAGGATTTGAAAACATGTAAGCAAGGAGTATAATTTGTATCTATGTACAATCTCAATCAGTCTCTCACACAAGCACAGAGCTATATACTGTGCTTTTTAGTGTAAATTATTTGTATCCTGAAGCAAAAAAGTACAACATAGAAAATTCCCAAAAACTAGGTTTTGTTAAGCTATGACCCTCATACGGTTGACAAATCTAAAGTTCTAATAAAGGGGAGAATATATATCCATATACTTACCAAATACGGTAGGTGTCTTTAAAACTATGAACTTCAAATGAGTTGTAAACTATTAACATATGCTAGCAAACACTTGTCAGGGACTAAAATTCTAATTTCAGAACCTCACAGTCAGCTTTCAATCAAATCAATCAAACTTCATGCCAATTCAAATTTCCTCTGTGGAAATATGCCAATACAACTTAGGCTGTGTTTTGGAGTTTAGTGGGGAGAGGTGATGGCTAAATAATAAAAAGGTGAAAATAAGTTGACAATAAATGAACAACTGTTAATTTCATTCTATGGGATTGGCCTGGTAATTTGCTCCACTTCCAAAAAAAAGTATTAAAATGTGTACTGAGAATTCAATTTTTACAGGAACCTAAAAACATACAAGCAAGGCTAAACTTTTCTGTTACTCTATAATATAATAAAAGAATTAAGTGACAATTCAACTACCCTAATTAGTATGCTTTATTTTTGTAACTGCATTTTGTAACATTGACTTAACATACAAGTGACTCAAACAACTGGGTGCCAATATCTGTCTAATAGATACCACCCCCAAACATTTTAATTACCCATCCACCCACAAACAATCACACTCCAAAGCTGCACCTGAATAACATTTGACATTTAATTTCAAAGTATGATTTCTGTCAGGGGATATGAGACATATTTTGCTTTAAAAAATAAGCTTAATAATGATCCAAACATTAGGTCACCTCTAAATGTACCTGCCTGCTGCATAAATAAGTTCAGTTAAGCTTCCATGAATGAAACATCCCTATTCTTTGTAGTTGCCACACTGTTCTTGCTTTTTTTATGTTGTTGTCTCTGGCTGTCATCTTTGTTGGAAGGGGTAATATGTTGGTAGTGTGGAGACAAACACTGATGGTTTACTGGCACAAGTACAGTTAGCGCCATGTGTAGGCCTGGGGCAAATTATTAAGGATTGTTCGTGAGAAGCCTAGACCATTTGGAAAAGGCAAGCTTGAGGGACACTGGGCTTTAAATGTGGTCTTTTCCTTTCTTTCTTAAACATCACTCCTTTTTTTTTGCACTGGGTAATCCAAGTGGGTGAAGAAATGAGGGGGTGAGGGTATAGGGAACAGGAGGGTGTAGCTTCACCCAGTGGAGCAAACCCACAACAACAAACCACAACCACTACAACCTCAACATACAGCAACATTATGTTCACAGCATGGAGGTAGTCATTTGCCAGAACTACATACTGGACTTTAAACTAGATGCTGAAATCTGATGCTTGATGATGCTGTGCAACTTTATGCAAGCAGTGGTTTTAATGCCAATGGCCACCTGCAGAGGTGGAGGTCATCAGAAAATGCCCTGCAGCAGGTTAGCAAAAAAATGTTTGATGTGCGAGGGAAAATTAATCATCCTATCAGTAGCTGCTTGCATAACAGCAAAGCCTGTTGATGGCATCAAGGCAAATGGGTCACTGGTCATATATATATACATATATATTCAGGAGAGGGGGGGGGAATGGTGTCTCAAGGAAAGAATGGGCGACACAATCAAAATATTTGTTTATAAAAATTACCCGAAAGAAATGACACAGGAGGCAAAAAATTGACACGACAAGTGAATAAAAGGCTAATGCACTCCAATACCATTAAAATAGTTTTAATACTGTTGCAGACCAAACATGCAACAAATTCATTTTACCCCATTTAAATATGACGCAGAGAGAGTATTTTTTTAAAATCCTGGGAACATAAGAAGAATTTTCTGAAAAAGAAATGGTTAGAGCTAATTTCCCCTTTGTTTTGTGTTTCAAAGGCACAATTCTTAATGAGTCCAGCTAGAGCCTGACATATTAAGAGTGTTTTAAATGATCCTACATCTATGCTCAATCCAGGTCCATCACTGTGCAGGATATTGGTTAAGACAGGTAGATCCTTTTAACAGTAAAACATGTCTTTATTTATTACTCCCGTTATGAGAACTATACAGGTTAAATGTGCAACCAAACAAAGTAGCCAGGCCTAGCGATTCAAAACAAGAATTGTGACTTTAAACGTCATCGAAGTATGAGACATTTTTGTTTGTGTGAAAATCACATTGTTGATCATGTTAGAAAAAATTCCCAGCCATGCACACTAAAGAAAAGAAAAAGTATTAACCTCGGCTTCAATGAATAGTTTCCAGAATCTGCCAGAACTTGGGAACTGCGTGACAAGTCGCTCATATGTCTTCCTTGCTTTATCTATCGGTTGGTTCTAAAGGAGGAGAACGCATTTACATTCAACACTATTTAACATATGCAGAAGAAATCACGTGGAAGGGGAAAAAAAAAGATTAGACGCTTTGTATTTTAACAATCTATAACCCTTAAACCCCCTATCGCCCCCACTACCCACCCGTTTTCCCCCAGTTTGCTTAACCCCAGGAATGCAACTCTGTGTCACTAAACCTGTGCTTCTCGAATCAGAATGCTCCATGCGTCAAGGTCATATGGGTTTTCTTCCAACTTCTTCTCTGCCTTCTTCACCTTCTCGGGAATATACTCTGCTGCAGCCTGCAAGACAACACACATGGCACAGGACAAAAGGGGTTAACACTGCTGAACAGACTTGGGAAGTGCGCTGTGATAATTATAGTGTGGTGACGACTCCGGGATGGGGTTGAATAAGGCCAACATAAAATACAGGCTTCTTATCTTAAAACATTGTTCAGATATTGATTGATGTGGCCCTGAGTTTTGGCCACGCCCCTGCAGTATGTGCAGGGACACTAGCTTTGCGGGGAAATGTTAAGTGACTCAAATTACAAACACTCAACACTGTTTTTCCACTAACTAGCAAAGTATTTATAGCCGGCCCCGGTTACAAGTATCCGTCACCGTCAAACGAGCAGCACTAAAGTTGACAAACCGGCTGCAAGCTGCGTGTTAATATCAAGTTAACTTAGAGGTAATGCGAAGTTAGCTCGGCGCGTTAACGCTGGAAAACTACGCTAGCGACGACAATGCTACCGAGCCAGCCAACATGGCGCACGGCAGGTTAAACTTGCATCTCCTCCAACAAAGCAGGTACTGGACCTGCCTCATACTAAGCGATACTGCCATATAAAAAGGTCAAAACATCATGCACACACTGTAGCACTTGCTGATATTAACCAAGAATAACACAAGCTGCTGTTGTTAGCACCACACTATGTAACGTTAACTACCTGGTCGGCTGTTCCCTCGGTGGACATGGCTGGAAGAGTAATCTAGGTTAGAAATGTTATATCAAATGGATTCAACGCTCAAATAATAAACGTGATGGCAATTCTTTTTCTTTTTCTTTTTTAAAAAAAAAAGTCTAAGTAATCGGCATAGCTTCAAGCGGTCGATCACATTTCCCCAAAGCCACTAGCTTTGCTCAACGGCTGGCTAATATATCTCAAAATGGCGTGAAGGCAGTGTCCCGCTCCGCCGGCGGCAACAACAATAACACTTCCGGTGCGAGTCCTTCAAAATAAACCACCAATGTCCACATGATCCTAATAGACTTTTAAAAAAAGGGGGGGTTAAAATGTGTGCAGTGACTGCGCAACTCGTACGTTGCAATATAATACACTATTTAATGTAGTCAGAAAGAAATGGAGATATGTGCTCTGTCATATACTCTTTTCCTGAATACACTGTTGCAGCCTTTTCTTTCTTTCTTTCTTTCTTTCTTTCTTTCTTTCTTTCTTTCTTTCTTTCTTCTTTTTTTTTTTTACATAATTGGGAGCGGGTGATATAGAGGATGTGCCTTCTATGTTATATTATGTCATTATACGTGCTTGTGTCCATCATGTTCACCGTTACCTACTATAAGAGGCTAAATATGTAAATATTCAAAAAGGATATTTTATACGATAGTGTGTATATGTTTATGCATGACAAGCACGTGCCTGGAGGTGACTCATGCAACTGCAAACCAAGTTCATCTTTTCAGGCCTGTAGGTAACAGATCTTTGCATTTGTGCTACCATATAACTCCTATCTGTATGGTTCATGTTTGTATGTAAGGACTATATGTTTGTATGTAGGATTATGCACATGTATTATAGCGGGTAAAACCAAAATATCTATCAGGAATAACACAACAAAAGCTCGTTTTGTACTGCACAATGTTGGCCACCTTGTTGGCCACCTTGTTGGCCAGTAGGGGGAGACAAATGATTGCCACCGTGAACGCGCGCTTGTGTGTACAATTCAAAATAGACCAAAGCAATAGACCACAGATACCGGATCACAAATGCATGTTATTCTCACCTACAAGGAACGCTCATCATGTGTCATACAATCTTACAGTTGTTATGCTCGGACACTATTTATTTATTTTTTGATTGATTCTATCATTGTATGGCCAAATTTTATTTGTGTATTATCCTTTTTTTGCAAAATTGTCTTCATTGTTGTCTATTTCTATTTTTATTTCTGCTCTATTAAGCACTTTGGGGTGCATGTTTGCATGAAAGGTGCTACATGAATGAAAAAAGTGTGAGTTTTGAGCTTAAACGGTAGACGTTTTTATGTTGTTCTGAGTGGGACTCTTGGTGGACCCAACATCTGTGGAGAAGAAAAACAAAATCTAAGATTTTAAGTTAAATTTGCAAAACCTGTGCCCTGACATGATAGTTGTATGATGTGGCATTAGTATATTTTGTAGGCAACTGATAATAATGTTTTTTGTCACAGTATTAAAGAATACGGCTGATAAACCACGCAGAACTGCCTGAAACTGGGGGATGGTGTGGAGGAGGTGTCTTCCATGAGAAGCTAAAGGAACTTACAGTGGGGGCTTCTGTAATATGGGCCACTTTGCTTCCTCTAATACCACCCCAGCTGTGTTTACTCATGATGCACCAGGTTACACAAGAGGTGTTCACACCTGCTTTCCAGCTGACCGGGTCTGGTGGTTTGTTGTCTGTAATTGGGGTGGGGACTGGTGAGGACTGGGAAAGACAAATGCCTTTTGGTGGATTAGATTACAGCTGGTCTTCTCAGACACTGGGGTTTTATGAGCAGCTTACCTTGTCAGCTGGGTGCCTCCTGACTGTCTGAGCAGAGCTTGTGCTCCCCCACTAATGTCCACACTCTGTTAAGACTTTCCAAAAAAGTGACGAAATGAATCGCTATTGTCTTATCTTTACGTTCTTCCAATGCATCTTCATTATATCCTGTGTTCATTAGATTTGTATACACCTTTGAACAACAGCTCATCAACACTTTTCAACAGAAGCTATTTTATGCATATGCATGTAAGATAACAAACACACAGTTGTCCTGTGATGAGCTGGCAACTTATCCAAGGTGTACCAGCTGGGATAGGCTCCAGTCCTACCGTGACCCTGATAAGGATAAGTGGTTAGAGATAATGGATGAATGGATAACATACACATCCCCCCCCCCTTCACTTTATCCACTCATTGTTAGACATCTAAAGATTTTTCAGAATTTTCAGGTTTGACTATGTCTTATCACCAATTTTTGCTGTAACAAGTAAATCTTCATATTGCAGGGGTAAACATACTGAATACTGTCTTTAACAAGTCACCTTAACTGTAACCCCCTCTAATTGCGGCAGTTCATTCTTTTATTCCTCCCACCCCTTTGAACAGACATTTAATTTAACATTTCAGCAAATCTAGTTTGAAGTTTCAAGCGTCAAATTATATTGTCACTGCAACAATTAAAATGAAGCAGTCATTCGCTCCTTCCTTGAAGGCTCCTTCAGAAATACTTTAATAATCCCAGGGGGAATTTAGTTTTGTTACAATACTCCAGGTATACAAACAAACAAAAACAACATATGTAAACAAGTAACCATCTATATATATGGTATATAAGGTATATAAAAGAAACTAAGAAATTTACAGTTAAATAATGTGATGTGCAATAATATAATATAATAATATATCTATAGAGATACACATTTGCCATTTTGTATAATTTTGTATGAATTTCAACATCTTTATTTTAGTTACATTTCATCTTGTGCGCACAAGAAAATAAAAAATAAATAAAAAATTTGAGGGACTTTGGGGGGCTCGGCATCTGTCAGACTCAGTCCTGGGCTACAATGTCCCACCTCCAGCCCTCCCCCCTCTCTCTGTCTCTCTCTTTCCCCGCACAGCATCTCCCTCTAGCGGCAGGCTGAGGTCAGGACAGCCGCTGCCGCCGCTGCAGCACACACAC